>NW_026623727.1:364270-373044 GCF_030028575.1 Malurus melanocephalus | reverse complement strand
AGATGTTGTCCATCAAAATCAGAAAGCTTAATAGAAATAGTATTTTTGTTACTATTTTTGACATGATGTCAGCAGCATTATTTTGCATTGGAGCTAAAGCAGTGGAGCACGACCACACCACCTTGTGTGTTCACTTGCTGCTAAACAAAACTGTCATCTTTGCTCCATTAAAGTTAAAAATTGAATGCAAGAAAAGTTAAAAAGAGTTAAAAATTAAACACAAAAACAGGGACAACTGATGATTCAGAAAGGGTAAGAAGAAGAAGAAGAAGAAGAAGAAGTCACTATGGTAATTTCCAAATATCCTTGGCTTTATTTTTCTCCTTTAGCTGTAGTCTAGTTTACTATCATTATCCTGCATCACCTTTTTAGTCTTTGATTTTAGATTTTCTTGCTATTGTTCTGTCTCTCGTGTGCTTTTAACTTTTGATCATACACTACCCAGCCATTGAATACATCTCTTCTTTTCACAAATGTTGTAGCAAAAGATGACAAAAGTTTCTTTGATATCACAAAGGAATTAATAATTTCTGTAATTACAGTTACCAATTATTTTTTTTACTTCTCTTAATATGAAGTGCACAACATTTTTATTGAGCTTTTTTGGGAGCAGAGATTTTGAAAAATTATATCTATATGAAAAGAGAATGAATTTCGGTGGAAGCTGCACATTTCTTTACCATTTGTAGTCTAACCTGCCATGTTCCAATTTCTAATACAGCTTTCCAAATCCTTTTGCAATATATTCAATRTGTTTCCATTAAACTACATATAATTTTCTGTACTGGGATTAAGAAAAATAAACTTTAAAAAGAAACTGAACTGATTTTTATTTTATTTCTCCTTCCTAAATCAGATATTGAACGTACAACTTATGTTTTTATATAAAGATGTAACACATTGCTAGTATTACATATATATTTTCTAGCTGTCAGAGAAAACACTTAGACTAAAATGTTACCAAWAATTCTTCAAATTACTTTGATCCTTGGTATCCTTGTTATAGTTCTCAGCCTTAGATTTCACCGTGTCACTTATTTATCATTGCATTTATCGTAGTTAACAAGCAATTATGTATAAAAATGATGGCTGTAACTTAGGAAAGTAATATGTTAGTTTAATTTAGATTTATTCGTACATGTTCAGCTTCTTTTTGACAGTTGTCATGTTAGCAGTGGAGAAGCACATATTGGCAGTTACCTAGGCACATAGTTGGCAAGAGAGCAGTCACGTTCTGGATGTGGGTGCATGTACCCAGCTACCAGATGCTTCTAGCAGATGGCCATTACTAAAGATTTCGGACCACTTTTGGCTTGATTTTCTAGAAAGCTACCATGCATATTCTGTGAGTCTGTAGTACATTTGACTAGTAAAAAAGCCTAGCCAAAATCCAGCAAAGCTACTGGCAAAATCTGCATTTTTCTTTTTCCTCTGGGGCTCTTAAAATGTAAATATTAAATATGCCTGAACTACAGAAATGGGTGTGTTCAAGTATTTGTAATAAAGATGGAAAAAGGTAGTGGTTCTACTTGCCACATAATATTTCCTTGGGAATTAATTTATCTTTTTTTTTAATCACTCTACTAAAACTAGAATAATAATAACGTGATTATATTAGGGTAACAATTCCTATTCTACAATTTTTCAGTAACAGAAATTTAGCCTTGGAAGATGTAAATKACTTTAAATTATCAGTCTTTAATGCAGATTCTTCATATTTAGTGAATGCACCTTTTAGTTTATTGTTATATTTGTGGTTTGTTTTGGGATGTGGTCACATCAAGGTAAATACCCTCATAATAATTAAAAAAAAAATTCCAGTGTGCACTGGATTGAATATCGACTGTAATAATCCAAAGATTTAATTTGGGTTTGAATGTAGTTATATTAGGAACATTCTGCTACAATCACAGCTGGTAACTGATGTGCATTTAGARCATATTACATGAAATTTGGTTTCAGGTCCGTGAAGGGAAACCATTTATTGCTTATTTTTACACTAAGCACAATCTAAAAAMCAAAAATTGTTTATTTTTGAGGTGCCAGTAGTGGATGAGATATTTACTATGTCATGAATATTCATACCAAATTAGGCTGATGTGCTTTAGCCTTGTAACTGTGAATACTTTCATTCTAAGCTAGCTGAGGAACCAGGTTCACAATGTATGGTTCAACGAAATTTTTTTTGTAGTCTTACTTGAGACTGTAGAGAAATAGATTAATAAGAAATAATACTTCAGGATGCAAGAAGTGACAATGCATAAGCAAGAGTATTATTGTAAAGATCAGGAAATAAAAGTTCTCTTTTCTGCTGTGTTTTAAAATGGATGGAGTGATTTATGCATACTCATAAATTACAAACTCATAGGATACTGTCATTTCTGATTGCAAAAWGTATTTTGGTTTGTATTATTTAGTTTTAATTACAGTTTTTGCTCAACTGAGCATGTAATTAATAATGTTACATGTTAAGGGTTTTTTTCATGTGATTTACAAATCTAATGTTATATTTAGACCTGAAATTATGGGGCTTTTTGGCTTTTGTGACCCATTTGTTTGCTCTAGTCCACACTGTATGATTTTCATGGTTCATTTCATATTTCCCCACAAGTAAACRCATTAAAATGCTGATATAATCTTCTCTTCAAGATTTACTCTTTAAAATAAGACCAGAAGAAAAATTATAAATAGAAGATAGATAAACAGCAATATCCACAGTTAAGTACCATATTCCTTCACTACAGCAAAATAATCTTATAGTTCCTGGCACATTAACAGAATCCTCTTTCAAGCATTTTTCATTTCTTTTCAAAACTGAAAATTTATTTAAACCTTTTCACCATGCAGAGATACAATACCCACGTACCGCATTATTATCCATTATTTCCCAGTATATAATTCTTCTAGTGTTTCCTGTTATTTAAAAAGATTCTTCTAGATTTTGTCTGAAGTGAAAGATTGACTCAATTCCTTAATGGTAGGTGATTTGGCTCATTAGCATGTTATTGAAAAGGATTATTTCAATACTTAAATGATATAGCCACATCTTGGTTTTGTATTTCTTTCTTAGCTTTCCAGAACCTATGATCCTTACATCAACTTTCTRAATTTTGGATGCCAAATCTGACATCAGCACAAAATGTGATGCTCTTATCTTCCAGAGAATTTTGGCCATTATTTACTTTTCAAGAATTCATGCCAATCAATCAGATTGTGATCACTGTAGTCAAAAGTATSCATTAGATTTTCCTTGACAAGCATAAATTCTCTTGCACTTTTTTGTGATTCCTACTTAGGATTCAAAGACTTTGGATAGACATATTTGCTGTAGGTGCTTATATAGAGACACATAAGAACACTACCTCCCATATTATGATCAGAATGATAGAGATGTGCAGATGTATTTGTGCAATGAAATGTCTCTTGCTATGGAAAAATTGCTCTTCTGACTGAAGAAAAGGTAAGTTTGAATTTCGATACTGAAAAGATCCTATTGGTGGTGATTATGGAACAAACAGCTCTTTTTATCACACGTAATAAAGTAGGATAGATAAACCATTTCAAACTGTCCTTCCAGTTTGTCCTTTCAAAAATGGATTGGGCATAATCTTGTAATGATAATGTTATGTCAAGGCAACCTGCTTTTTTATTAAAAGACTTTTTTAAAGCCTCACTTCAGCCTTCATRCTTTCAGACAATGGCATGGTTC
Source organism: Malurus melanocephalus (assembly GCF_030028575.1). Classification (NCBI taxonomy): domain Eukaryota; kingdom Metazoa; phylum Chordata; class Aves; order Passeriformes; family Maluridae; genus Malurus; species Malurus melanocephalus. Next base: position 369,335 of record NW_026623727.1, on the reverse strand, counting down.
TCTTTTTCAGCAGTAAAACAACTTTAATTAATAAAGCTAGATCTTGCGATAGAATGACATCTCAACAATGTAAAATGACAAGTTATGCACTCAGGGTCCAGTAGTAATTTCTGATTCAAAGTTGAAAATTATCAGAGTGATTATCAGAAATAAAAAGAAAGACATKGTATGCTTGCTTTCTCATAGGAGGACCACTAACATCAGAATGCCTGTGAAACAAAAATTATGAATCCAGCATATGCCAAAAATCCTGTTTAGCTTATTGGCTACAGGTAAGAACCCTCATGAAATTCTGTATATAGTGCAGGTCATTGGGGTTCAATACAATGAATTTGAATTAGGGCAGAATCAGTTAGTATGAGGAAAATTATAATCAATTTCCTGAAAGTAAACTAGGGAAATGAAGATTTACAGAACTCTGTAAAACAGKTTTAGATTTGTTGACAAAAGAAGAGAAAGAGTGTTACTTATTTGTACAAATATTTAGTACAGTCACAAATAATTTACAGATAAATGAGGAGTAGTTATATTTATTGCATAAACGTGGAGTTGTTTCTCTCATGTATGTGCATCATAATTCTAGAAAAAATATATCAACTATGAAGGGCCATATGAAGATTAATTGCCGGTGGTCTTTGTTGAATTAAAAAAAGATTCTCCCCAGTCAACTAGGAGTATCTATGGAAATTAACTGGAACCAATCAAAAATACATACTGCCATGTATCAAAAATAATTAAGAATATATATAGAAAAAACATAGCCAGCAAACGTAATGGAGGAATAYTTATTGTCTTACGAAAATGGTTTAGAAGCAAAGAAAATCTCTATGATTTCTAGATACACACTGAAGTTGGTGAGTTAGTTATTTTTTTTAATCCTACATGCAGTCTATAATATTTGAAACTATATATAGCTTCAGTATATATTATATATTCAAACTATAGTTTGCTATAGTTCAGACAAGAAAAATGCAGAAGAAAAATACCATGAAAGAATTTAAAGCAGAGGACACTCTCTGATATTTGTAAGGGTGTAAAGGAACTTCTTAACTGTTCCTTCCTTAGCTAGTATGCTAAAACCAGGCAGAGAGCATCCCAATAGCATTTGTTTGACCATCTCAAAAAAAGAGATTAAGATGATGAAGTGTTTCTCTAAAAATGTAAATAGATTTTTGTCGCAGTTGTACACAACAGATACTGCATATACTTCGAAGTTAATTCACTTGATGGAATTAGCTGATGCACTACAGAAACCAATACCAACAAAAGGGAATTGAGGGTTAATTTGGTTAACCATAATATAAACGGTAAATGAGGATCATTCAGCTTTGGTGTGTGGCTTTGTTCTGCCAGTTCTTATAAAGGTGAACTGAATATATGGTATTAAGTTCTCTTGTAGAATAATTATCCTTCCTTCAGGCAGCAGTTGTCACCTTGTTCAATATTATAATGATGGAAGTTATAAACCACCTGTCTGTCTCCTTGCAAATGACTTTGTGTCCTCTGTTAATGAGCAAGGAAATGTCACCTTAAGTTGCTTTAACATTCCTAATWCAAAGAAAATAAAGCATGAAAAGCATTTGAAGATCAAAACCCGTAGTGGTTCTTAGGTTTGTTTAAGTGTATGCTTTAAACTGTCCTTTTCATTGTATCCTGTTGTATGTGGGAAGTGCATACTTTGAAATTAAATCCAGACTGGAAAATGGAATACAGAATAGTGAATTTTCTAATTCCTATATTGTCAAGCCCTGAACAATCAGGTTCAGTTTCCATACTGGTTGTAGAGAATGATCCTGATGTATTTCTGAAATTTCAGTTCTGAAACTCTGGTGCCATCCAGTAGTTTTCAGTTGGTTCAAGGTTGAACTTATTCTTGGATTAAATGAATAGGCAAAACATCATATCTGAATGGCTGAGAACTTAGAAAGTCCTGAAAACATTTCYTTGAAGGTGACAGAAAGCTCTTTTCTGTCTCTTGATATGCATGAGCAATAATGTGAGCAACGTCCAGGGAAGATGAAATAGCATTTGAAAGTTATAGAAGTAATGATTAGAAACTTGAGTAGTTATGAGGTGAAATGGCTTTGTTTGGCAGTCCTTCAGGAGCAGGCTTTTAGGACTTGCATTTCAAGCAGAAAGGAAACTACCTTAAAKGCCATAAAAATGTTTGGATTGAAAATTGGGTTTTAGTTTCTTTATAATTCCCAGGTTGCTGTTAAAAATTAGAATTGAATGTAAATTGATAAGATAAAAATAATTTTGCTGTTTAGCTGCCTTTTTTCCTACAGAAACAACCCTTTTCAAGGTAAATTTGAACAATATTTTTACCATTTTTTCATAGTTAATAGAAGCCTATCTTGGAACAAAGCACTGAAGATTTATTGAGATGAATTCTTTCCAAAGTCAGGGTGTCTCAATCTTTTTTAAYGTCCTTGTGGTTTATAGTCATCTGGACACACAAGGCCAATATTCACTACCCTAATGTTTTAATGAAAGATAGAATTTCTACTGCAGGTAGAGACATAGATATTAGTTACAAACCCATATAATTAGCTTGAAAGAAGGAAAAATGGAAGATTACAATCAAGTAAAAAGAAAGATAAAGCAAGGCTTGGTATTCCTTTGAAAATTGCATGTGGTGATCTGCAGCAGTCAAAAAGGTTGAGCAGGTTGTGTTCTTAGCTTGATCTATGACCAAACCATTTTTTGTCAAGGGTATTGGTGCTTTGAAGTTGATTGTTGTTTTGTTGAGAGTTAGAACATCTGAATGTTTCTCCAGAAGGATTGTACATCCTTTTCCTTATCATGAYTGTCCAGGATGATGACCTAATAAATTAGATGGTACCAAGGATGTTTTGGTTATAGGTAATGCTCAATGTTTGTGAATCAAAAGGCTAASTATTAGCTATGCTTGATTGACAAGCATTCATAGTTGTTTTTTCTCTTAGGSTGAATAATCTTATTTTAATACTGTGTAGCTACCAAACTAACAACTAAAGAAATGGTAAAGTGAAGAAGTCTTAATAAGTTTCAGTTTTTTTCTTTCTCATCTTCCAACTTATTTTCAGGGCTTTAATTCTTTCAGGAATTGCTATTAGATTTCCCCTTTGTGTCAGAGAAGTAAGAATTCTATTTTGTTAAAGCTCCTATTAATGCTGCCAAATACTTCTTGCCTACCTATGAACTCAATTTCTAGAACTGTTACAGAGAGGGAGGCAACATTTCTGTCCTCTGAACTTGTAATAGAGTGAAAAAGAAACTTACAACACACTTTTTTTGATGAATGGAAAGGTCTGCTTTGATTTCTTTTGCTTTAATGTAGAAATAAAATAGTAGGTTATACACAAATGGGATCCTTGAARTCCAATGGAAAGATAAATCGGCATAATCTAGTGAAAAAAAAATCTTTCTGCTTCATTTGCTTAATTGTGAAATAGCATATTTTTCAAGCTGTTATTAAAGTTTGAAATGATTAGCCTTCATTAGTTTGGTAATTAGTTTAGGCAGATTGTTTTGGAACAGGCTCATTCCTGTCTTACTGCTATTGAGTCTGTAATGTTTTTGTTATGAAAGTCGCTCTCAGTGAATTTTTCACCATGGTTTTAATCGCTTTCTCTTTTAAAAATAATAATAGCTAGGCAGCATGAAACAGAATTTGTTTCACTGGAAGTAAAATCCTTAGTTCCAGAGGCTACACTTATTAGTTTGATATTTTAATGTTTACAAGTGTTAGGTTTCCATTCTGTGTATTATAGAAAGAATTTTGCAGGGTTACAAATAGATACTAGACAAATACAGGCAATTATTTGGATCTATCAGGCAACATACTTCTAAAGCGACAATTGCTGTAATAGTCTTTATTATATAGCAGTTTTTTTTTCTTTAATATTCAAAATTATTAGCATCAGATTGTGGYGACTTCTGTCTGATGTGACAATATTCAGGGGGGCACTGACACTTGCTGCAATACCTCATCTCTTTCTTCATAAAGTAGACATTGTCAGTAGAGTTAAAAATAAAATTTCAGTGTCTGGCTGCAGGAAAGGAGGATACAGATAGAGCATTCTGCAGTATGGGCATGTGTCAGAATTCAGCTGAGGTTAATTGTGGTCGCATTTAATTTTGTGCCTGGAAAATATTCAGAATAYTTACTGACTGGAAACCAACTTAAAGTAACTCCATGCATGTCTCCCAGCCTTTCACATCCTAATTTGTTGGATGATTCTACATACCATTCATAGCATTTATAGTCTTCCTGCCAATCAGGTTCAGAGTTTAAAAGAAATATATTTGGGAAGAAAATTTTTTAAACCCTTCAGAATAACTATGATTTTCTTTAATATTTTTTTAATTCAGCCATCACAGTTGCACCTTACATTTGTAAAACAGCTATGGAATGACAAGAAATTTGTTAACTATTTCCTTGATGGCTAGTATTCTAAGCACAATTTAAAGYTCTAACATAATAAAATGAAATTAAAATGTTGATTTATTCTGAAAGGAATAGGTACAAACAGGTTGCTAGAGGCAGATGGGAGAATAAGATGAGGGCAAAGAGAAAGGKTGGGGTTTTTTTCCTACCTTGCCATTATCTTGGTCATCATCTTTGGAAGTTGAAAATAAAAGTTGGAAATAAAACCAAATTGATGTTGACTTTATTCTAATTCTGCTCTATGCAGTGATTTCTAGCACTTCTCAAAAAAACCCCAAAAACATTGCCTTGTCCTTTGAGGGCTTTTTATTCTGCTCAGACTAAGACTATCTGTCTAATGGCTGTTTGGGGACCCATGTGGTAACAATTAGAATTCTCAGTCCTTTAGGCCTAAAAGAGATGAATGAAACCAGCAATTACTATGCCATCAGCCTGTTACGAGARCTCAGCTTTTATCACACATAATCTGAAAGATCTTAAATTCTAGGCCAAGGTCCATGTCTCTTTGGATTATCAATGTTTCCTATTTTCTGCACTGTGCTGCCATATGTACTAGATTTCATTTACCAGTTCTGGATTACAGTAGTTAACTGCATGCTTTTCATGTTTTTCAGCACTTTTTCCTCTCTCTCT
>NW_026623727.1:229418-364240 GCF_030028575.1 Malurus melanocephalus | reverse complement strand
AAAAAAACACAATAATTCATATCTGTTATTTGGTATTCTGAGTTTACTGTTAACTCTGTGTAATACTTTGTGTTGGAGGTACTTTCAAAGTAAATGACTCACTTTTCATAAACTGTTGCTTGTGAACTTTGTTGAATCCAAGCCAGAATTTGTTTTACAGCTGAACAGTTTCAAGTAATAGACACAGAATTCATTTTGCACAGATTTTTGTGTGAACACAGATTTATTCCTGCAAACAAATTTGAAAAGCAGGAAAAAAAAAGATGCAAATATGATTCAGAATGTCTGGATTCTGAATGCAATGAAACTTCTGCAAAAATTCTTTGCAATTTTTTCAGTATTTATATTCCTATGTTATAGACATAAGTTCTAAATATACTAGGAATACTTCAAGAAATACTTGTAAACTTTATTGAATTCTTAAATGCAAGGAATTTGAACAGAATGATCCAGTGCACAGTATTTTCTTTCTGCTGAGAGATGCTTTTTATGCCACTTAGGAAAGTCCATTAATTCCCGAGGGCTCGACTGTGTCTGCTTAGGCATAGATTGTMGAATTGTGTGGTGATGAGCTTTATTTTCTAAGATAACCACATGGACATAGAGTGCCTCTGGGGCTTAGGCTTGTACAGTCACAAAAACCTTATCTTTCTGAGATAACCACATTGACCTACGATGCCTCTGGCTGTGGAAATGGTGGATTTGAGGACAGGAACTTCAAAAAGGGGGTCTCAAACCTCATTAATGGTTTGAAAAGCAAAAATCATCACAAGCCACTCTTTTCCATATATGCAATAATATTTTTGACTGCTCTTTCCTCTCTGCCTTCTGTCAGAGATCTAGTCAACAATCAGGTCAAATTTGCATCAGTTTATTTCTAGTGTTAAAAATAAAAATGAATTTTTATTAAACTAAATCATATTGTAATAAAGAAGCTACAGTTTAAGAGACTGACTGTGAAGTTTCATTGATAACAGAAGTATTGCACAGACAAATCATCTGGAAGGTTCATTATACACAACACAAAATTGTTGATCTCTCATCTTGAAACAACAAGTCCATGGCCCTGACATTTAATCAGAGAAAGAATGGCATTTATTGTATCTCACATTCAGTAAGTCTCTAATTAAGATGGCTTACTTATTAAGGCTAATAAACTGCAAAATATGTGTTATGATTTTGCATATTTTTCTTTTATTACTTTATGTGCCTGTGCTTTCAGTTGAAGATGCATTTGGGGAGTTTAACTATAGAGTGACTTAAAAAAAGGCTTAATATCCCTTTATCACATATTTCATCTATTTAGTTTTTTTCTGTTTATCTATCTAGACCAATATAAAACAAAACACATGCAGGATTTTGTTTAAAAAGAAGAGAATGAATTTTAGACTTATACCATTAATAGCTTAGTATTTRTTTCTCTTAAAAGTACACTTACAGCAGGTATTGTTTATAAAAGACCTAAAGTAAGTAACAGTGGAGACCTAGTAGTGACTCAAATACTTACACACAGATAGACTGTACAACATGAAACCTCTGTGCTGAGTGGCTTTGCATATCTGTACCCTGTGTGCCTAAATGTAATGACTTGATGGAAGATTTGATGCACTCAACTACCCTGAATGTTTCTTTGTAGAAATTAAATTTTATATCGTGTTTTAACTCCCCTTTCATTTGTAATAGAGGTGTGTATTACTGTTTATTGATATTTACATTCTTGATAATTATTTTGTATCTCACTATAAAGTAGGTTGAATACATGCATAACATATTAGAATTGCCTTTAAGCAAATGATTCCGAATTAATTTTTTGCCTTTCTGTGCTATGCAAGACAAATTTTCTCCAATTAATTTACAATTGATTACTCTATGTTATGTCCCAAGGGAATGCAAAAATGTTTGTTTATATGTTCCCTGCTATTGTGTTTCTGTAGTTTGATTAAACCAAGCGTCACAAGAATCCAAAGGGAACCATATGCTCAAAAYAGTAATGTCTGAGGCACTTTTAATTTGAATGCTTCCCAGAGCCTAAATCCACAATTACCCTCTGTTAGTTTACCCTTCCAATCCAAGAGGCTCCTAYGCTGCCACACCTGTTCAAAACTTCTAACATTTTCAGGACTTGTACACATGCTCTTGTTTTACTTGTCAGTCTAATGCTGTAATTTTCAGTTTTAGCTACATGCCAAAATCCCCATCCCTGATAACCATAGTAAAAAATGTTTCTGGGCTTATTTTCTTCTGCTAAGCTATTCCTTAGCTTTTGTCTTCTTTTAAGGTATGTGATGATATAGAAGAAGTCAGCAGAGAGAAGTAAAACAGGCAGAGCACATTTCCTGGTTAGAACTTGTGAAAATAGCTAGCAGGAAGAATATTCAAACATACAAATGCTTATTTAAATCCAAAGACTTTTTAATTTTTGATTATTCTGTTTCAAGTACAAATTTAGAAATATTTTTCTTATCTTAATGGGGACAATCATATTTTTAAAGAGGAGTYAGAATGTAACCAAGTATTTTTCTCTATTCTACTAAAAAATGTATTCATGTAGAAACCAGGAAAAAAAAATACTGGAAGATGGGAAATAATGCTTAAGATTCCCACGTGGACCTATAAGCTATGAGTCCTGGGTTGGTTCCTGGGCAGACTACTTGGGTAGTAGTCTTGGGTAGTAGTCTTGGGTCTGTTTCTTGGAACTGGGCTGTGGATCTCCAGTGGACACAGTGGCTCCTTTTCAGGCTTCAAAAGTAAAATAATGACACGGGTTTCCTTAGATATGTTCCTTAATGGCTAACTTCATCTGGCTCCCTTTTTAGCATTCTGGTTATTTTGTACGGCTATTGCGAGACATCTCATAAATTATACAGAGCCTAGAGAGGTAACGAAGAGTTCTTCATTTTGGTGTGGAAGGCCRTATAATTAATGGGCAGCTGCAAAATGCTTTAATTCTTACTTTGAACTAAACCTTAACCTTTAACAGACAATGGAAATTAGAGATCTTCATAATGATTATCATAGAATCATAAAACAATTTGGGTTAAAAAGGATCTTAAAGATCATCTATTTCCAATCCCTCCCACCATGAGCAGTAAGACCAGGTTGCTGAGTGCCCTATTAGGCTTTGGAAGATGATATCCTATACATCATTAAAGAAGTTTTGAAAGCATTACTTGTTTGCTATAGATGTCTACTAGAACTGTAATTAAAAAAAAAGAATGCAGAAACAACTGTCAGGTTGGATGGCTCTTAATCTTTGTTTTTAATTTGCATGTAAGTCATAAAGAAAGTTTACAAAATATACACAATACTCTTTCTTTAATGTGCTTTCTTAAAACTTTGAGAAAATACATGCACATGTTGGCACATGAAGTTCTGAATTCTCTGTGGTGCTGAGAGATCCTGACAGAAGTGCACAATATTATTCTTTTATAGGCTGCTCTGTACCTCAGAAATAAACTGAGTAACATGTGGCAGTTGCTAGGGTAACCAGTTTTTGCATTTTGTAGAAAAAGTCCAAGAATAAAACACATGTAAATTGGCACTGTGGAAAGCAGTATCATATACAGTCTCATATTCTCAATTTGTTCTTTATGGTTTTCCTCTACACTATTTACATAACACTTAATTATATCTGCTTCATCTTTTACTTTGAATCTCCCATACACTTGTCTTTTGCATAGCTCAGAAAGGTGTTTAAGCATTTGACTGCAAAGCTTAAACTGGTTTTTGCCCCATCAAACTCTCTAGATTTACTGTCAATAAGATATAGCTGTAGTTGCTGTAAGTGCTGATCATGTTCACTGGGTGTGATTATCAGGACATGTAAACAGAAATGAAATTGAATTATAAATGTTGTCCTTTGCACTTAAATATAATTTCCTGTAATTGGTCAAGTTCCATTAAGCATCTATCTTGAATATGAGTGTCTGAGTTAAAAGCCAGCAKGCATTTAGAAAGACAAGATTTTGTTGTTCTCACAAGAGTCCTATTTAGGACTGAACACAAATCCTTATWAAGGCAAACGTTTCTGTGCTTGTTTTGGAAAATATTCGTTAATGAATTCTGCAAATTGCTGCTTAATGAGAAATGCATCCTTGTTACAAGAAGAAATAATTTTATAATGTGTCATTAACATTTTGATTTGAGTTACATTCAAATACTTAACCCCAGCAAAAGCCAAAAAGCAGACTTAGTCGGCAGATATAATGATCATAGATAAACTTTGTCTACATTGTTATTATTTTGTTAAAATTCTCCTTCTAAAACTTTATCCTTCATACTTWTGAGTTTAGAGTATTCCAGTGCTAGAATATTTACTGAGAGAGTCGATGCAATACTAGTGATAAATATCAGTAATATAATTTACTTTTTTCAGAAACATTTTTCTTTAAAAATATTATCAAATTATAGCATTTACTCATGCTAAAGAATAGAAATGCAATCTGTCTGCACAGGATGGGTCTAATATGAGAAAAATACTTTAAAGACCTTCCCAACCTTCCCTATAAATTTATGTTATCTACTGATAATATTAGTGCAAAGGCTGGAATTTTTTGCTGTAGCTTATTTCTGTCCTGCTTTCCACTCCAAGGCTTCAGTGAGGTAGTATTATTGCATGGTTCTAGTTTGTTGTCCTTTGCACACTGCTTTTTTCAAAAATTAGGACTAAAAATRGTGTCCACTTAATCTGTACTCTAAATTTTGGGAAACTTTAACTGACCAGTTCGTGTTTCTTAAATTACTCTGGTAGAATACCTTGATAATCCTGATATTGGACTAAGTAATCTTGATATTGGAGACAACTTTGAAAATTCAGCATAAATAATGCCTTCAAACTGAACAAGTTTTCTCAGCAGAACCACTTCTCATGAAACTCATTGCAGGTTTTATAACATGTAAAGAGTGAAACAATTTAAGGATATTCACTACATGAAGTAAAATACCACTCTTGGAAGTGAAAGCCAAAGTTTAGTGCTTAATATGAAGTGGTTATTATGCTAATTCTAATTCACAACTGGTAGCACTGTATTTTCAAAACTGTATAAAACTGTAGTATATTCAGTCCCAGATCTGTAGAAAACACTGAACACCTGGCTGAGCAGAAATACACAGATTACAAATTAAGATGGTAATGTTTCAGGGAATYGTTCTTCTCTCTTCCTAGAAAATAGCTGCTTTCTGTTAACCGAATAAATATAGTGTGTTATTTTAAAAAATTTCAAACAAGCTAGTAGGACATTTAAACCATTTTTAGTGTCCTGCTGGGATTTCATTGAATTACTCTTCTCTTGGTAGGTAACAGCAAAGCAAATATTGCCTTGTGATCAAATGAAGTTTTATTTCCTTTAGCACTCCAGCAGACTGTCTGCTTTTTTTGAATTTTCAGGTCCATACTACTAGCTCRGAGACAGATTGAACAGTGCTCTTCACCTCTAGGAACATCTAAATTGCTCTCATCTGATACAGTCACACCAAGACATGGAAAGAGGCTCTGATGGCAGCGGTGCTGTAGATCATTACCGTTGAGTAGTTGTAAATGGGTAGTCTACAATCTCAACRTAACTATTATAGTTTCCCTGCCATCTGTATGTTAGGCACAGGTATTGTGTGTTTATTTAAACTTTTTATAATTTTTTCTTCATTTTAAATGTTTTTTATACCTATTTGTTGTTGCTAGGATTGACGTAATAGCAAACCAGCACAAGAGGTTTTTGATAGAATTGATATATAAACCAAATTTAAAACAAAGTAAAGATTAGAAATACTTAATCCACATTCACCTAAGATAAATGGAGATTTTTKGGGGKTTTTTTTGTGAATTTTTGGTAAACCTCAGAGGCTTTCTAATCTCAGAAGAGTAATGAAGAATAACATTTGTAAACCAGAAAGTTTATAGATTTTCCAACCCTTCAAAGAGGAAAGGGTATTTCAGTGTGGAACAGAAGGTCAGGACCTCAAAGTGTGTCAATTCTAAATATCTGGATCTATATACTTTGCTTGAATTGAAAGACCAGAGACCCTAAATGTTAATAATTTGGACAATATATGGGTAATGTAAGATTTCAGCATTTAAATCTTTGAAATTGTATGTAATTTTAGTTACCTATTCTAGTTATTGTTATATGATACCTGCTGAAGGCAACATTGAAATGMCTAATAAAGGCACCTGGACCTGCATTACCTTGAGTAGCCTCATTAAAATGACTCTATGCACTAATATCCAAGGTGATTGCTTCCTATCAGAGTGAGTGTAGGGTTTGTATAATGTGTGTCCAAACATGCGTATTATGCTTGTGTGGAAGTGAGAAATGTGGAAATATTTCTGTCCAGTTCCTCAGATTGACCAGCTCTTCTTTCTGCACAGGGAAGACAGAGCTCAGCAGCTTGGCTGCAGCTGTTGGAAGAAAGAATACTTTCCCTTATGTGTTTCTGGAGCTTAGAGTTTGAAGTCTAACCCTGGAATAGTATGCTGAATATCCTTTTTGTCTCTTACTGCACAATAAAAATAAAATGWCTGAATGTGTGTTTGTCTGACAAAATATTGATGACTGGATAATCTATATCAAATCCACATTCAGAARAGTATGTTATGTGATTTATACATGCTGGGTGAAATTGCTATTCAGACAAACATTTCTAGCCTTGCAATTGTCTTTTCTAACCTCATAAGAATACCTCTATCAACTGGTATAATGGTCATTAATTGTTCCATTTCTCTCAAGAGCTGTTGAGTTTTAGCCTTGAACTGGGCTTACCAGCAAGTAACTGGCTAAACATATTAAAATAAAGTAGTAGAATTACTGTATTGTGAGAATTCAATGAAATAGCGGCTGTACAGTCTCAGCTGTCTTTTCAGTATGTTGACATGGTGCGTCTTCTGTAAAAAGAAATATATGTTCAAAGTGATGTAATACACGCAGTATATCTAGGATAATCTCTTAGTGTTATGCTTAGGGATAACCTAAGTTACTGTGTTTGGTTTTGAAGTGGTATCAAATAGGAATTGTGCACATAATGTCCCTCAAGGTACAGTGGTAATGAAGCACCACTTGACTGTAATTATATCTTTCATACTGAAAGGCTTTTTTTTTTATTTGTTTAGAATTTGATAAGAGAAAATACTGTACTTCATAAATTGAATTGTTTCAGAAACATCCTTTTGCAGTACAGAGGGAGGAAGAATTTTTACGGCACTGCCTGAATTCTGTATGGGACGCACAAAAGGGAGCAGTTTAGTATKATATGGTGGCTTTGGAGCCATTGTTACACAGAGAAGAGGGGTTTTTTTTTTTTTTTTTTTTTTTTTTTTTTTTTTCTGGAAGGCTCAGCTCCCATGTGAGCCTTGACCAGAGTGAGCTCTCCTGTCTCAGCTCCTTCCATGGTGTGCAACATGGAGCCAGCTGGGGTGGAGAGCTCAGCAGGTAATTCTGCACTTTGGTGAAGCACTGCACTGCACTGCGCTGCACTTGGGTAAATTAGCTCACTGTTAAGTGTCATCTGCAAAAATTGCTGATGCTTGACATGACCTCTAGAGAAAGCTGCTTTTCAGAGGGGAGAGGAAGTTCAGTGACTTGAGAGAACTTGGCAACAGGAATGAGCTTGGGGTGAAGAAACAAATGTCACTCTCTTGTCTTTCTATTTATAGCTATCATGACACTTGCTAAAATCTTTGAGAAAAGTTTCTGTTTTCACATAAAAATTATTCCTGTCAAGATGAAAAATTTTATTAGGTCTTTTGGTACTGAATAAATCACATAAATATGATATAAATAGTGACACATATATCTCTGTTTTCAGCAGAGATGTGCGGCTGTTATAAAATAGGAGACATTTGTATTTATCCTTATTCAGGGAACAAGTTCCATAATTGTACTTATTTAAATGCCTCCAAAATCTGGGGTATGTTTCTCATTCTATCTCAAATTACTTTCTGTTTYAGCATCATGACAAAACTAACCAACCCGTTTCCTTTAACCTCCCAACACCACTAGAAGAGCCCTAGTAATTTCTGACCATCTGTGTTGTATTTTTAAAGACAATTTGGAGAGTCATCTTTTCTCCTCCAGGATGATGGTATAACAGAATACTATGGCATAGAGCGCTATGACAATTAAAAAAAAATGTCTCAATGCACAACTTTGCTCTCCATTGTGTGTTCTCTTACACCATTCTTATTCTGTTTTATTATTCTGTAATTTTTCCAATAGGTAATTTTTGAAATTGTCTGATCACTAGACACATTATTGTATCAACTTTTTTATTCTTTTTTTTTTTTTTTTTCATACTAGTAGCTGGATACCTGGACATTTTTGCTACAGCTAAACTCAAGATTTTTACCTTTTTGATGCTAAATGTTATAGACAATTGAAAGTATTTCCGGGCAGACTGGTTGCTATTTGCATAACAAGAAATGTCTAGTAAAAGCCTCTTGGGGTAATGCGAATAATCAATAGACATTTTGAAAAAATAGTCCCTGTAGCATTTTATTCTGCTTTTCAGTGTTTACCTCTAAATACAGATGCTTATTCAGGAAAGAGAACAGCTAAATTATTTCTTTTATGCCAATGTTGTCAAAAAGCATTTCCCAGTTTGACTAAGACTGTGGGAGTTGGGAGCAAAAAAGAGGCAAAACCTCTTTTCTGCTGTAATATGGAGGTTAGTAGAGTTAAACTACCATTAAATTTGGAGCATATATTTTCATGAATTCCAGAAATAACAGCAAATGAATAGAAATAATGCACATCCAGAGATCTTATTTCTTATTTCTTTTGAATTAGGCCATTGCTACTTGTGGCCAAGCTGAAACAGAGCTGAGATAAATMTTTTGTGAAAAATAAGTATTTTTAAAGGAAGGACAATTGTTTCAAGGACAGGCTGAGTAAATTTGTGTTTATAAAATGAAACTTACCCTTCATTTGTCTGTATTTGTTTTTGCTTTGCAGAAAAGTAAGCAGTTTGGTGAATGCTAGGGGCAAAAGTATGCTTGTAGCTTGTACTATGGCTGATGTTCCATGTATAAAGAATGTGAAATCCTCTTGGGAGAGGGTAATTGGATCAAGCAAAATTGTGAAAGTATTTTAACCTCATGAAAATGCTGTTTCTCAAAAGGTGTCACATTCAGCTCGTCCATGAAGAACCCAATGTGAAATAATCTTACTGATGTCCATATTAGACCTTTCTCTAGAGTATAGCTCTATGTGCTGTGCTGATAAACATCTACCAGTTCAGTCCAGTTGAGGATGTGAATTTATGAGGAAAAATTGATTGAATTRTTAATAAATTTTGGGTATAATACTGTTTATTTAAAAAAGTTCTTTATGAACACCACCATTTCACGATACCAGTTTTCAACAGTTTGAGGATTGGTCAGTTGAATAAGAAAAAGGCACAGTAATTCCTTGTTACAGTTACATTACAGTTGTAATGAGAAGTATTGATTTTTCTCTTAATACTAATGTGCTTAATGATCTTTCTAATGACATCTGTCACCACTGTTTCTTCTCAAATTCTACCGGCATTTTCCTTTCAGTAAAGTAAAGGATTTTAATTGCTTGTTGTGTTGTTAGAATGAGAATTATCATTCTTTTAAAGTAGTATGAAGTCTTGTAGAAGGTATATTCTGCTAAAAATAAATTAGAAGCTGTCTGAGTTTAGATCTTCAGAAGAATTTTAGAAACTTTTCATTCTTTTGTCTTCAGAAAATAGCTCCTTCAGCGCTACGTGTGAAATTGGTTTTTCATTGTCAGATTTTGCTACTTGATATTAAGTAGAGTTTGTGGAATTTGGCATGGAAGGGTAAGTTAAGACAGTTTCTGGAAATGTCTCTCTCTCGAGTTTTGTTTTCCTTCAGCTTTTAATGGTATCATCTGAAAAAAGGATATATGAATTAACTAAAACATCAATATACCATAAATCACTAAAGCCATCTATATATAGTTCAAAAAAAAGCTTCATTTTTCTCTCTCTGGTGACTTTGCTTTCAGTGGTAGATAGTGCTTGTTTTGAAAACTTTGTTTTCTACTGCTTATCTTCTATTGTTTTAATAATCTAAAACTTGGCTGTTAAATACCAGTCTAACTTTATTCAAGGGTGATTGTCACCAACCAGCAAAGCTTTTGGTTTGCTTGTAGAATAATTATTAATATAAAAAAGTTATGGGCAAGAGTAGAAGCAAGTGGCTCCGACACTGCTAAATGGTTTGTTCTCTCTTGCAAACACTTTAGTTTTGGTTTTTTGTGTCAAGGGACAAGTGATTACAGGTGATAGCAGGATGAGTATTTTCATAAACTGCTCTATGTCAATGAGTTAACAAAGATGATACATAGGGTTTTTGATAGGCATTACAGGTAGTGACGTTGCTTAGCTGATCTGGTCTAATTCCGGTGCAAAAATGAAGTACTCACCCACTTCAGGGCACTCCAAGCAGGCATGCTCTGATGAAATGCTCAGAGCTGCCACCCTGAAAGGCGGGACTTCGGGGTTACCATAACAACATCAGCCAGTCGTTGTCTGACACTACAACATTATTGCAGGAGCTTTGAGGGAGTATTAACCAAAATACAGTCACCATACATTTTGCCTGCTTTGCTGGTTAAGAATGTCTGTGCTGTGTACTGAGATGCTGCATCTACAGCATATTTTCTCTGTATGGTTGAAATGGCCACATTTTTCTGAAACTCTTTGGCATGTCTATATAATATTCTAATGCAGCACATTAGAGTATATGTGGCAAAACCCAAGATGCATTTGTGTAAAGTTAMTCATATTTATTTATTTCCTGCATTAAAAATGAATAAGGGGAAGATTCAGAAAAGCTGAGTAGCTACCAAGGCATGTCAAAAAAGTTTCCTCTGAGTAGTCCTTTGCACATAGCATGAAGAGATTAGAATTAGTTTTTCTCTAYTTATTTTATAGCACATTTTGTAAAAATCCAAACCAGGAACTGGAAATTATTGTTTTAACAACTAAAGTGCACATGCCATGTGAATGAAAACAGGATATTTAATTAATTAGACCAGAGAGAGTGTTTTATATAATAAAATATGCCAGCTTGCTTTAAGCAGGTTTCATAGACCATCTGAAATAGAGGAAGAAGGCTTGCCAATAGCAGGAGCTAATGCTTCAATACCTTTCATTTTGTACTCTGCAAAGAAAACCTCTTCTTAAGCTCATTCATTTTCCAGAGGGAATGTCGAATGCTRTGGCATATTGTCAGAGCTGCTTTATTGTCACCTTTTACAAAGGTCACCTGAATTAATTGACTCCTTACCATACATATTGTTAAGCTACCCATTCCCTGACATTTTTGGAAAGGTGGCAGACTTAAAGCCAGTGGCTATCTGTTGGTGGTTCTTTCACAGTGTTTGTTTCCCAGAACACGGTAACTCCACAATTACAAGCAAGTAATTAAATTGGTGCAAAGGAACGGAATCTTTTTGATGTTCTCCAGAGTGCACAGGAGTGAGGGGGGGCTGAGGGGAGAAAAAAGGTCAGAGAAATAATCTAAATACTGAGGTGTTTTTAATACAGATTTAGTATTCGAATAAACAAACAAAAGCATACAGGAAGATGCAGATTGTTGGGTTGGTTTTTTTTTCACTGTGAAGCATGCATTAGATGGCTAACCTGTCCTTTGAACGGTATAAAGTAAAAATCCATCTCTGTCTTTCACTGATGCATGAATTACAGATCCATGCTGGTGCACTTTACTGAATGTGTTTTCATCTGAAGGGATACTGAGGTACTCTTATACTGCATGAAAGGAATGACATACACATGCATAAGCTCAAGCACATTAGAAAACTGTAGTGCTAGCCCAGAATTTTAAGTTGATTACATTGGTTAAATAGAAAAATCACTGATATTTTTCTAGCCCCCTGCATTTTCTGCTTTCTCCATCCCACTGTGTTGGGTTCTCTTTCTCAACAGCAGTGCTGGACAAAAACTCCAGCTAGACATGTGAAAACAAAGACATGGAAAGCAAAGGCAAACAATTCTGAGCCCTCCTATACTAAAACAGGCAAAGCTTTTATAGTGATGGATTTAAACACTCTCCTTACATKTAAATATACTTTAGAGGCACCCTGCTGAGATCCTGTTAATTACCAAAGAAGATTAGAACTCCTCTGCTTAATGTGATCCTTTTTGCCTAACGCGTCCGTTCCAGCTGCATCAGTAATCAGACATTCAGACTGTCCCTTCTGACTGAAAAGGGGATGTTTTTAAGCAAAGTCATTTGCCACAATCCTTAAGATGTAGCCTGGCAGAAATTCAATAACTCTGTTTGTGATATGCTCATTCAGCCTCACTGTTCAGTGGTTTTTAGGTCCTGACATAAACAGCATTTCCCTTAATCCTAGCACTGGAGAGAAGAAAGAAAGCTGTCCTGTATCTTGTTTTATTGGTTTCAAAACACAGAGCAACTGTTTAATTTGATTTTGCCTCTGAAACATTGGTGGAAACATTCTCCATAATTTTTTATCCTTTGATGTTCTTTCAAGCTAACAAATGCAGAAATCTGATACTATTGCAAGCATATTTAGATTATCTCTGACATAAAAGCAAATTGCATTTGCRTTTCTGTTCAGAAGGTAAAATGTGAAAATATACTAATAAAATAACTACAAGAAGAAGAAAGGGGGAAACAGTCTACAATTTAAGATAAAAGTCAGGGTAAAATTGAAAATAAAGAGGAACTTACCCTCTAATAAGAGTAGTTTCAGGGCTGGAGGAGTTCTTGCATCTCAGTAATTTTGAATCCTTACTTCAGGTAGCGACATACTGGTATTAAAGCCAGAGTCTGAATAGATGAGCATACACGCATGCATGGGTGTGAGTCGGTGTGCATGCGTGTGTCTAACAGTCTGTAATACAAAGATGCATCTATTGATATCCTACAACACGAGAGACTCTGTGCTGCCAGCTGAGATCCCCTGCGTTTGCCAAAGCGCTGTTGCTGCCTGGCTGTCTGAGAATGGCAATCCAGCGGAGAGAGGAGGGGGGGAGAGATGCTCGCTAGCTGCTCTTATTCCTCCTGGTTTCCATGGTGGTTAGCGGTGCATCGCTGAGCCTCCCGCCTGTCCGTGTGCCATGGTGCTGCCTGCTCGGCGTTCATTCATGAGCGAGCCCTGGGCTCCGGAGAGGGGCCGGTGGCTCTCTGTGCCCGGTGCTGTGCCCCGGTGCTGTGCCCGGTGCTGTGCCCGCTGCTGTGCCCGGTGCTGTGCCCGGTGCTGTGCCCGGTGCTGTGCCCCGGTGCTGTGCCCGGTGCTGTGCCCGCTGCTGCGCCGGCCTGCGCGGCTTGGGAAGATGTCTGATACGTGACACGGGGCTACGGATACACGGAGCGAGCCTCTGCGCGCTCCCACTGCTCTTCCCATTTGTGCGAGCTGCAGGGCATGCTTTCTGTTTGTACAGAACCGATTGGGAAGTCCAGATTTTCTTCCCCCACCCCCTCCTTTTTTATTTAATTTTTTTTTTTTTTTTCTTTTAAGGGATGTTATCTGTGCTCAGAACAACTTATTAGACATCACGGAAGTTCTGCAAAGGTTGCTGTAGTTCAGATGATCCTGTATATTGAAACCATTCACCATTCAGGAAAAATATGTTGTGSCTTGTCCCCAGTTTTAGTGCTTTTTTTTTAAGCTTAAGACAGGAAAAGATTTTACACGTTCCTCCTTTTCCAAATTTTGTCAAATATTATATTTTACTACATGTGCTTATCAGTAGAAAGTAAGAGCAATAATATGTCTTCCTAGGAAATAAAAATTCAGAATAAACTGTGCAAGGGGTTGGTTAGATGAAAAGTCAGTTTCTTTCAATCTCTGTCTGCTTGAGCCTGTCTTTTATGGCCATCCAATTATATAAACAATAGGCTGCACAGATTTTTCCTTCCCTTTCTTCCTTTTTCTCCCTTTATGCCATGCTCTTTGGTGAAGCATTTATTTTTTCACTATTTATTCAGTGTCCATGAACAAAGGGCATACAAACTATGAAGGTTTTAAAAATTGTGAAATAATTTGTGATTATCACCACCCCTTCTCCTAGATTTACAAAACAATAAATGAGATAGATATTGTTAGGAAAATAATTTTTTTATTATACATACTGTTTTTATAAAGAAATTACCTTATAACAGAAGATGRTTCATAATGAAGCACAAAGAATTGGTTATCAACAGGTCAAAAAGAAGAAAATGTTGGATCTCTTCCATGAAGTCAGTCCCACAGCCCTGAGCGAGCCAGGCCACCCTCTAGTGGACACAAGTGAGATGCAGTTCTCATTTCACGCTGCTTTGAAGAAAGACTCACAATCCTGTCTAATCAGAGTAGGAAAAATTTCTGAAGATTGGCAAATGAGATGAAGTAGCATACTTTTTGCAGTAGCAATAGCACCAAAATGCTATGAAAAAATGGTTGCTATTTTATGAATACTGTGTTGCAACTCACTTTGAGATCTTGGGCTGCATTAGTTTTGTTTTTATTTGGCAAGAAAATAATTTTAGTCTTCATAAAATCACTTACTATGAAAAGTGAATTAAATTAATGCCACCATTCTGAATAAATTTCAGGTTATTATAAATGGTTAGCGCAAATTTTAYAAAACCACTCCTGTTAGACACACTGGTACTCACACAGTGGCTCCTATTAAAGCCGTATTTTCCTTCTGCCTCAATTTTTTTTTGAATGCTGCATTTAAAGCTAAGTGCAATGAACAAAGTCTTAAGTTTTTTAAAAGATGTGTGCTGTTATTTTTTCATTCATGCAACTGACTGGGACTGTCTCACATATGAAATAATGGCATTTAAGTGACTGATACCTGCAAATATGTGAGATGCTCTACGTCTGGGAAAGGCCAAGTGGCCTTTTCATTTTCTCTGATTCTCTTGTTATGGMTATTCAGTTTTTTTCTAATATGAGTTAAAGAATTATAGCAAAAAAGTTGGGGCTAACCCATCTTTACTTACCTTTTAGGTCTTCTTGCCTGAGATTGGGACAGGGAAAACTAAGATCAAAAAGATGTCACATCATCTTTCTGTAGCCTCGAGGCTCCTTGGTGAAACCTTGTTTCCCCTTTGCCCCCATGAGATGGCTTTTGGAGCCTCTGACCTATATAATGACCCATGGTTTACTACCATGAGCTGCAAATTCAAGCCATTTTAAACTTCCAAGCGAGCCTGTAAGCCTTCCTTGCTRCAAAACATAATGTTCTGTGTTGGATGGGATAATGCTCAGGATGCTTGAAATAAGCACAACCAAAAGCCAGAAAAGTAAGATTTATTACCATTGTAGCCCCCACAAGAAAAATGGAAATCCTTMCTGATCTCAGCCATCTCATAGCTCTCTCCTGCTAAAGATACTAACCTGTGCTACAGGGGTGGGATTGTGGGTGGAGCAAGAAAGAACATTTCAAAAAGTTTGGGTAAAGGTGAAAATGTTCGTTTAAAGACAGCTAAATACTGCTATTTCTTATATCTTATTCAATGGAAAAACAGGTGGTCTGGAGAAAAGTAAATGTGTTGGGGCTAGCATTGCCCTACATGAAATCTTCCTTGGGTTTTACCCCTAACCTCCTCATGAACTCACTGTCATTCATTGAAAATCTGGCTTTCTAATTAACATGAGAATCATGCAAAAACATATTCAGTGATTTGACATGTGAAATTAAGATTATWGAATGCTTCATTTTGGTTGATTGGTATGGACTGTGTAATTAGAGGGCTAGATAATTAAATCAACTAAAGTATACTTGCATAAAGAAAGTGAGTTCTTATGATAGACTATATATGCAATTAAAGTACTTCCTTGATAGGCATACATTTACATATTAGTTAAAATGTTATTATAGCATAATACAGTTCTGTTTCATAAAAAAAAAGTGAAATAATTGAATTTTATAATTTAGATAATGCTAAAGAATTTTTCTTTCAAACTATCTTCAGGAGAAAAGTATCTTTTATGACCAAAACAATTATGATTATCAAAGTTCATGAAGTTGTTTTTCTGCTGATTTCACTATGATGCTTGGTGGTTTTAAAATAGCAATGTAATCTACTTTATGAAAATCATATATATAGCTTAATAGGTTACAGGATAGAAAAAAAATTTTCTCAGACTGATAGAGAGACAATGAAATTAATGCAGACTAACTCCAGCAATTTATTTAGCATGCATTTTATCTGATTACGGAGTGCATGTTAAATAAACTAAGTAATTATTTGTTTGTAATGGACAATAAACACAATCCGTAAAACCCTTAGTTATTAAAATACAGTGGTTCTGTGTCTGCATTTTTCTCCAGATTGGAAGATGATTTCAAAACTTTTTCCCCTTTTCATTTTAAAGAAAGGTAGAGCATCCTTGGGCCTTAATATCCTATAGGCTTCTTGTGGTTCAGGGAATTTATCGTGAGCATTTCCAGTGTTTTTAGGTTCCAGGAACACAGCTGTGTTGAGAATGCAGCAAGTGTAGTTAAAAACTGTTATAAATATTGTGCTGGTACAGTAAAAATTCCACAACTATTTGATTTAAATTCTAAGATGGCACAYTTTATATCAGAAATCAGCAATGAGAAAATATTTTCAAGTGTATAGCCATACAGATTATGTCCATGTGTAAAAGAGACAACACTTTTTGAGTAGCTTTATTGCTTATGACTACATGTGCTCCTATCTTGGTTTCTGAGGCACCATGGCTACAAGGAGGAGGCTCAGTGGTGGCTTTTCTCACTTCGTTCTTGTAGCCTGTAGAATAAAAAACCAGAAGAGCTGGTGTGTGTTTGACAGATTAATTCTCACCAGTTCTGCAAAGCACACCCTTAAAATATCTTCCAGGTGAGGTGTGGGGAGGTAWTTTTTTCTGAGTGAGGGCCCAGGATTGCTCACATTCAAAGAAATCTGTCTGGTGGTGTCATCAGTTAATTTATTAATGGCCTTATTAATTATAGCTGGTAGTCATTGTATGATTGGGGAGAGAGAAAAGAGAGCCACCACTTCATGTAACCCTGTTCTGCCAGCATTTGCAGTATCATCAACCTGACATYGTCATTTTTAGATATCTTGGCCAGGCTATTGACATTTTCCTAAAAGGGCTATGTTYCTGTGCAGACAAGGAGTAATTTTTATTAATATGTCTCCCTCTGAAATGGAATCATTTTTTCAGTGATAAACAAAAGCAACATTTCTGGCTCTTGTTCTTTGTCTTTTTTGAAGATGAAAGGCTTGTTGCCAGCAATGAATTCACATTTCTAGAGTTGCACTTCATAATGGAAAATGCTAGTTCAGATTACTTAACCTGCTACCAACTTTCTTTTATCAGATCTAAGAATAGTGTTGATATGATAGAACAAAAGCAGATGGAAACAAATATGAGCCATGTAAAGAATTTCACATAAAGAAAAATTCACATCTACACAAAGTCCCAGTTATTTAATTAGATGCTATGTAGGTAGTAGGTGCTATATGACTTGGCAAAATCTGGAACTACATAGTAAAGAGCCTTAGAGTACAGGCAAATTCAGTCATGTGTGATGGGGTTGAATGAAAGCAGTGGTGAGGAGCTTATCTTGATGATCAAGGAGATATTTCCTATTCCAGAAAATTTGCCTATTCATGTAGCAACTGTGTTCTATGAAACAAAAAGTATGAGATCCCAGGCAAGAGCTATAGATTCCTTCTCATTRTAGGTCCCAGAACCATAGTCAGAGTTTATCAGGAGTGGCTTGAGTCTTGAAAGGTTTTATCCCTACTGGGTCCAACACAGGGCGATATCTGAGTTCTTCTAATTTTCATCCTTGACCCTATTTTAATAGGCAATAATCCCTGGCATTCCAGTATCTGCRGAAGGCTGGAAGTGAGTCACACATAGCAACCACAACCTTGCTATGTCATATGGGAGCCAGAGTAGTTAAAAGCAGCTAGAGAATCTTCATGTGCAGTTGGATTAGGGAGGTGAAATATCTGTAAAGCAATTTTCAAGCTCAGTATATGTATTTAAAATCTATTTCATTTGAGTAAATTAATTTCTTGTGGTGGCATCTCAGGTTTTGTAGCCTTCGGTAATTGGATGTAATTTACTGGGATCTTTTCAGTGGTGGATCTTTAAGACTGAGATCCCCTTGTTGATTTCTTAAGGATTTGCTTGTTTATGGAGCCCAGAATGTACATGAAATATATCAGTTAGTGTCATAGCAATTGGAGTTGATCTGTATCTAAAGTTGATGAAGAAAATTGTAATGATTTGAATGTAAGGCCTATAATGTCCATCCTGGTTTTGATTGCTGTAATTCTTACAGGTGGTGATAGGTCTTGAACTTTCTGTCCCTATGGACAGGACTTCTTTCATTTCTTTGCTCATATATATTTTCCTTCCATGGAACATTAACTGTTTTTTTGTTTTGTTTTGTTTTGTTTTGTTGTTTTGTTTTTTTTTTTTTTTAAACAGGTTTATCCCTTTTCTGTTGACACTGTGTGGTGTAGCAAATAGAACATGGTCAGTGAGAGGGAACATCCTTTTCTCAATACTTTTTCTTTTTTTTAAATTTAGCCACCTTCTCTGATAATGCGGCAATAAATGCTGTATGTGTGTGTGTGTATATATATATATTTATATACACATATATAGTGTGTTTCTCAAGGTCAGAACTTCAGACTTGAATTCCTTAACTTTTTTGATGAAACTAAACAAACTATTCTTGTTTCATTTTATTGTGTTTTAATATTAAAATGAATGCATAACAATAGCAATTCCAACAATAGAAAATTATCTGCATTTCATAGCTATTTGCACAAGAGCCATATTGGTGATTTAGAAAACTTTAGAGTCACTAAGCTAAATATTAGAACTAGAATGTCATTTTTCTTTTAGTTACTTTTACTCTGAGACTGAGAGAAGTGTCAGTTGTTTTCCCATTCCATCAATGGCATGAATTTATCTCGGTGATGACAAGAAACAGCGTGGAGAAATGCAGTGTGTGTTCAGAATATGGTTACCTAATATTTAGTACACTAAATTATGGGAGTGTAATGGGCGCCTAAGTGAAGTTCTAAGTAATTTAGTTACACATTTTTTTCTTTTTTTTTTTTAACTTGTAGGTCTAGAAAATTAGTGAAAAGGTCACTGGAATATACAACATCCTTACAGATTATAACCCAAACAATGTAACTAGGAAGACAGTAAATGTTTTCCCTCTCATCTCTAATTTCACTGCCAAAAAACTGTGCACATTAGGTATTTTTATTTAAATGCAAAGCTATCTTTAAATCAATAAGTTGGGGCTAGAAAGGATCATGTACATCATGACTTACTGGAGGAGGAGCTGCTGTTTCAGAGGCTTTCACATAGTTCCCATTACTAAGGAAACCACTTATTTTGTCTGTGCATGTTTTGAATAGATCTCTCATTTGAAGTCTGGTGCTCAGACACTGGGGATTGCATTGTAGCACTGACGAAGATGCGAAGGAAACAAAAGAGGCATAAGACCACTCCATCTTTAAGGAATTTAGAGTATTGTATTACATGCTGATGAAAGTGTGCATATCTATATATACTTAAGAGATTTGTCTATATATGTATGCATTTTGATTATTTTGTTCCTACAAAAAACAAGATGAAAATATTAAGAAATAAGGCAGGGAAAGCAGATGTTGTTACATCCTGTACTTTGCATGCCTCTATTGTAAGGATATTTAATGAATCTGGTGAGCCATTTAGGTAGAAGCAAATATGAGTCCTGATTTCCATTTCCTGAAACAAAACATGATGTGAGATTGGAATAGAAAGAAATCCCTATCCAATGGTTATGGCTAAAAGAAGGCTGCAAGGATTACTATGCCTTCAACAGCTGATCAAATCTTTGCTTGGAAAGTGAGTCCATTTTGGCAAAATTCTTCAGAAACTTTAAGACCTGACYGCAAATACACACCCAACCATATACATACATATGTTATATTTGGATCAGCACATTTTCCCCATGAGTATCATATATATTCTGTGCTGACCAAACACTTTTATTGACAAACAATTGAATTAATAACCCTCTATTACCTATTATGTATGCTCAGCTGATATGCTCAGAAACAAAAGGTTTCCTTAGTGCAGACAGATGAATTTGGTTTGATGAGATATACTTTTAAAGTATAAGTAGTTAAATAACTTGGAACTGATTTCAAAGTGTCATCAAAGATGAGATATGTTCACAAATAAGCTCAAAGTGTCAGAGAAATACAGAAAGATATCCAGAAGATTACCAGAGATCTGTAGGGAAATGAAGTTTCTGGCTAATAGATATTCTTATTCAGCATGTTCTAACATATGAATGAGTTTATCAGTTAATTTTTTTTTGCCAATAAGGATAGAAAACTGAAGACAAAAATAGAAATTCCATTTGTAAGGGCTACAAAGCCCTCTGCTCTGTAGGGTCATGTGACAACAAAGTTAKTACTATAGAAAATTTATTTCCCCTATATTTCAAGTATGTAAATGCCAGTTTATTTTGAAATTAAGAGACCTGTGTCATCAGCTGTTGCTGTCTGAYATGTCTGATGAATAGTCGTCATATATGTTGCATAGTTCATGAGCTATTTTGGGTGACAAGAGTTTACTTTYAAAGCAAATAGGCCTCAAAGGGATTTATGTGTGTGTTTGTGTGCACAATTAATGAGTGGTCTGTCCCTATTGGGTTTTTTTCTGTAACTCCTTGACTGTTAAATATGTGAGAAGATGACAGCTGTGGTAAAGCTGGCATGTCCTTGTCTTGATTTAGTTGAATACTTTTGGGTGAAGCAAAATAAATTAGATTACACTGAGGTATCAGAACGCATTTGTCTTGGCTAGGAAATATCAATTTTTAATATTTCAGAATATTTGTGTTGTTTCAATACTGTAGTGGGTATATTTGCTCCCTATTGCTGAATTGCAAGAATTCCCAGCATGTCTCAAAGAACACTAAGAGCATTGCTATTCATTATCCTTTAATTTACTTCTGCAGTAAGAAATAAGATCTTGAGTGTTTGGTAATACTGACCATTCCCTTTACGGTGTAAGTGGTGTGTTTCCAAGAGGATGCATTCAGCTTCTAACTCCCATTGGTATTATCATAAAAGACATAAAATCTTTATTTTTTTTATAAAATAACAGGGATAGGTACTTTCAGAGAAAGCCAACACCTGTTTTGTTACAAGACTATCAGTTTACCTGGTGAAGCCCAGGACCATTTAATACCGAGAAATAAGTAAGAGTTAATAATTTAATTTGCAATTCTAACTACCAGACAACAGGAACTAACATTTTGTAGTAATTTAATTATTTGATAATTGGGTAAAAGTATCATGTAAAATGTAGTTGATAATCTAAGAAACAGGTTAGTRCTGAGTAAATCTTTTGATGATGTCACTGTGACGAGGGGGCAAAGGACAAGTTGAATGGGAGAAGGAGGGTGGCTTTTCCACAACAAGCAGCTCTGAGGAACATAGGAATATTATTCAGAAAGACTGTTTGAACTTTAATAATAGAAATGGGATTATACTCTAAGTAGTTGACGATGGAAGGTCATTTGGAGGCAATAAAATGTAATTCTGCTTTAAATTGTGAGCTTATTAGAAATAACCTAGAAGGTGAACATACCTCTGTATTAATGGTTGATCAAGARTTAAGAACTCACAGGGTGGCACAGCTGTGAAAAAAAGCAGATATGTCCTAGGATGCAATAGGATTGTTGTTCCGWGTTGTTACAGGAGCAGTAAGGACCTGGACACTTAGAATAATTAATTCAGTTACGATTTTTCTGCTTGAAAAACATCTGAACTCAAAGTGGAACACATGCAATTAAATACTACTCAGATGACAGCAGAGCCCACATTACAGAGGGGTTTATAAAACCTTGTCTYGTGTAGTGTAGGAGAGTCAGGGAGAAAAAACTCCTGTTGATAAATACRTCCTGCTGGTACACAATGAGGAAAAGGTAGCAGAAGAACAAAATTTGCATGTGACTGTGGTTAAATTAAGGTCTGGAATTTTTTTTTCCCTTTGTTTGAGTCATCACATTCTGGGATAAATTTACAGTGGAAATAGTTTGAGTAGAAAATCAGAATCAAGAGCAATCCAAAGCAACCACAAGCCAGATAAAATCAATCATGAGCAAGAAAACCTCTCTTCAAAGACACTGATTGGCATATTTATAAAAGAGGTGTTTACAAATAACTGACTTCATGCCTAGAGAAGAAGCTAAACTTAACATTTTAGGAATATCTTTCCCATCCTTTTTTTGCCTATCAAAGATAAAGTCTACTTTTCAGATTTCTGTATAAATCCAGATCTCATCTGTGTGTTCTAAAACCTATTAAACTGTCTTTGATAGTTTTGAATATTTGTGACAATGGGAATTTCTAACTCCTCAGTGGGTGGGAATAACCAGCTGTCACAATGTTCTAACATTTTTCAATATTAAAACAGCTTTTCTCAATATTACTCAGGTAAGTATGAATTAAAGCAAATATAAGTTTAGTGTTTTGCATTTACTTGCSATTATAAATTAGTGGTTTACTTATCTTTGCATGCAAATAGTTGAATGGCATTACAGAAAGTTCAGAAGAAAAAAAGGAAACTAATATTCATGTTTAAGTCTTTGTTTTCCACTTTTTTTAGATCTGGAAACAGTAGTCCTTTTGATAATACTCTCTAAAACATCAGGCCTTAGATTTTAGCCCAAAATTTTGTTCCAATCTGCCACTTTAATCACTAAATAGAAAACTCACTCAGTCAGATACTCTCTTCAGTTTCTTCTGCTGATTTGGTTTGGGGTTTGGTTTTATTTCTTTCTTTGTTTTGGGGTTTTTCTTAATTAGTTTTTTTTTGTTGTTGTTACTTTTTTTGGTGGTTTTTTTTTTTTTTGGTGGTGGTTTTTTTTGGTTTTGTTTGTTTGTTGTTGTTGTGACAGATAATCTAAGTTCAGTTACAAGGAAGTAGCAAAAACCCTTAAATGCACAAAAAAAATTCATATAAGCCTCACTACTTTGTATCCAAAATCCTAAATCCCAAAAATTGTCTAACTTTTTAGTGTGCTCTTTCAGCACTCCTAATTTTGCTGACAWCCACTTTTTCTTTGAGTACTGTAAGAAATAGCTGCAATAAATCCACTTTTTAGATACATCTGTATTTCTTCCTTGGGCCTTAGGCTGAATTTTTCTTTAGCTAATAGGCCATTGATATGTTCAACCATCTCCTGAAGTGGCTTTAATAGGCAGGTGCATTAACTCATCTCAGAGTTTCCTACAGAGAGATATTCATCAAGGTAACAAACTTGATGATGGAAGAGCGTGTTCTTCTCATTACTGCTAATTCGAGTGTTATGCCAAATAGGCTTTCAGGAACCAGAACACAGATAGTTATGGCCTTAATGAAATAGTAATAACATTCAGACTGGAAACCCAAGAAGTTAAAATGCATGGGTCGAAGAGGGAGGAATCAAACTGCTGATACATTCTCATATTTTGCTAACTGTCCTCTCAGGACACATATTTTTGTCATGGCTCCTCTTATGTCACATGGAGAATATTGAACTAAACATAAAGGAGGCTCAATATTGCTATTTAAAAACGTGCCTCAGGAGTAACCTAAATGGTGAATAATTTGATATGTCAGGCAGGAGCACTAACTTTTGACCAGGAGAGGAGATTCTAGTAATTCCATTAATGCCAGACCTCTCCTGAGACCGTCCTGGTTCTGGGTATGAGTGTAACTACTTTTGGAGAGAAGCCAAACTTCATTGCTGCCTACACTGCATTTAAAAGCCTTTAATTGAATATTCCTAACTGAGCTAATTATAGATTACCTTAGGCTTTGAATCTCACTTTCCACAGATTCATCTTGCCTATGCCCAGTCTTTTTCTTCCTCTTTTTGATTGTGCAAAGAACATGCAGTTGTCTTCTCCCACCATGCTCCTAATTTTTACAAAAAGCAGTTCACCTTCATTTTCTCTGAAGTTTTCCCCACTGACTGCTAGGGTCTTTGCTAGCTTCTGTCCAGAGGGATGGAGATTTCAGACCTCTGCTTCCTCTTTAGAGGAGTCTAATACATCACACACTTTCAAGAATGTCAGAGGGAGGTCTGTGTGTAATCCCTTCCTTCCTCTGTGGCAGAAAGACTCCTGTAATCTTGGTTTAAACACTGCTTTGAGGTGCTCTGCCTTAGCAGGGCTCARCACACAACCAGTCTGACCCTATGACATTGCTGTCAGCCTAAGACCTGTTTAATAGGCTCTGCTTCTGTGGATTTTCCCTCTTTCCAATGAAGTATGTGCATGGGGCAGGCAGGAGAAACACTTTTGGATAAGGGCTGCCTAAGCAATAGCTGCCCCTCTCTGCAGTGCTCCTGGAGTCAGTGCTGCAACCCCATTTCTCAGCTTAAATCATGGGAAGGTAAAATCCTGGGTGCAGTCCATTTTTCTTCTTTTTGGTGGGAAAGAGATGAAGCAAGGTATATAAATTTTTCATGGGTAAATGCTTTGGAAGCTTGTAAGGCAAATAAATTGAAAGGTCAGTGTTCTGGCTTGGATGAGCTATTGAGAAAAACTTTTACTTGGAATATACCAATATGGCTTTTTGTTTGTCCATGATAAGCACAACTGTACTCCAAGAGTTCTAGGGTGCTGATGGCACCAAATATCTGTTGTCTCTAGAGAAATCTGTAATGCTCTGCCTTGACTAAATTTAAGTTGCACAGATCTCAAAGATCTGTGTTCATAATTTACCAGAACCCATTTAAATATTTATTTATAAATCAGTCTGACATCTTCATTATATTTATGATCAACACCTATTTCTGTGCTTTAAATAAATTTTCTGCAGCTTGCTTTTTAAAAAACAGTGAATCTAAATTTTATGATCTTGACTAAGGAGAAGTACAATGTGAATTATTATCCCTATTCTTTAGTTTTTATGGTTCTTCTGTGTCAACCTAAGTGGCAAAGCCTTTTTAAAGAAAATCAAGTAACAGCAAATCACACTTTTTYCCCCCCTCTCTTCATACCTTAACACTGAAGAGTTAAGATATGACAACTGGGTTCAATATCAGAAATGGGCAAGGTCCAAATAAGTCTAGAATTTAAAACCAAGTCTCCCCAAATATAAACTGTCTCTTGCACAGGTTTGTAACTGTGAATTACTAGCTTTGCCTGTATTAGTTCAGGCATAAATGTGTCACAACCTTTAAATAGTATGATGAATCAACCCCTTCAGAAGAGCTCTAGGATTAGAGAGCTCTATAATACATGGCAAATCTTTTTGTTCTGAGAACCATACTTCTATTATTTTACCTGTGTGTAAATCCTGTGATTAAGATTTTCATTGACTTTTAAAAGGGTTTAAAGAAAGAGAAAAACTGCTTTTAAACAATGAAATGCTATAGGTCTTTATTTTTGTGAGCATTCAATAGGCTCTGTAAACACATGCCTCACCTTTAATACCATGTAATTCTGTATTTCAGTGGTTCGGTGGGATAATGCATTGCCTCTCTAAAGAGCTGGTGGAAATGAAACATTTAGCATCAGCATCATGGGGCTTAATTTGAAATTCACTTGCTAACATTTGATAATATTTCAAGGAATCATAGAATCATTCACAGCTTTGTTGCAAATCATTCTCAAACATACTTGTAGGGAGTGAGATAGATGTTGTAATAAAATGTTTTACATGATTGGGTTCAGAACTAAAGTTTCAGAGAGAGAAATTTACTACTGGTTTTCTTGAAGTCATGAAAAATCTGAAATGGTGGCTTTCATGGTAGCAATTACGGCATATTTTATGGTCACTTTTCCAAGACCCATTGTAAATTCTATTTAAATTCAAAAAAAGAGGTGTACATATAAACTGAGGRACGTATATAAGTAAAAACCAGGGCAAACTGTTGGTTTTATTGAAGAGAATTTGTGAATTACTGATTTCAGTGTGATCAGAAATTCACCTCTAGGTTTAAGAAACATAAGTACAAAGGTATTTTAGAAAGAGGAATAGAATAAATAAGTTATTTTTGAGATGTACAGCTCATTAATATTTAATTTTCTGTATATAATCCCGGATGGAATTTGCTGTAATGCTCTTTCTGTCCTGCTTTCTTTCACACGTGTGAATCTGTGTGTGTGTGTGTGTGTGTGTGTGCCTACAAATTTCCACTGAACTTCATTTTATATAACATAAGTGTATATGAGATGAGATGATACCAGTACTTAATTAGAGTGCTAAATTAGCAAAAGCCCTGAAAATATTTTAAATTGCAATGGAAGAACAGCAACATTTTGATTGGTAGCACTGCCCTTGATTGCTATTTGTACAATTACCTGCAGAAGCAATAGTAGKGTGCATGCCATTAAAACAGAAATAAAAATATATCTTTTCATAAGGATGTGAGGTGGCTCAGGAGGAGATAAATTTGTTAAGTCTTTATCCTGGAATCCATTGCACAGACTCACAGCAGTACTTTACATGTAACAGGAGATTTGATTAAGAGCACAATGAATTTATCTGCCAARTGCTAACTTTGTTATGCCTAGAAGTTGTGTCCTTCGCCTTCCCCCTTATCACTGTTTCATCTATTGTCTATTTCCTATATTAGTATTTGGCAGGTATTGTCTCTGGGTTTTTTTTTTCATTTATTCCAAACCAAGAAAATTGACATCTGGACTAAGAATATGTTCTGGTACCTCTTACACTTTTGAAAATAGAAGTTAATTGTAACTGCTCCTTGTGTGTTTATCTGTTTTGAAGTAGTGCTGATTTTGAGTGGGTTTGCAAGGTGTACAGATTTTGACCTTCAAGAAAACACCACTTAGTCTTTTTAATAACTTTTCTGTATTGCCAAAAGGTTAATTGTGTCAGAACCTTTTTTCCATTCTCAAGTCATGTAATAACTGCGGGACGTTTTCTCAGCTGCTACCTTGGTGATAGAGTTTGTTTCACAAGCCTCACTCTGCTGCCTTCTGTCCTCATTAAACTTTCATGATTTTTTAAAGCAGAAGTTCGWCTTTATACAAGCAAGTAATTAAGACATAAATATTTGGACAAGAGAGTTTATTGAATGATATATTTCTCTATCAGCAAGTATGCCTGCACTGCAATGTGACAAGATGGTGAATGTCTATTTCAGTGCTGCAGARTGGTGTCCCAGTTATTTCTTCTCTTCTTCTAAAGCAAAGGCATATTTTTTCCTGAACTTTCCTAATTGACCCACCGGGCAGTCACAATTACCATAAGCTCACATTKTGGAATCTGGCTGAAAGAATGATTTAAATCTTCCCAACTCCTAAATATCATTTGAACATTTAAATTGGTATATTGTTTTTAACACAGAGTAGTGGTGACTTGGTGTATGAAAAACAACTCAAATTTGTTCTTTCGTTCATTATTACTATTATAGTGCTTTATTATTGATACTGCTTAGTCCTAGTTTGTGTTGCAATCTATTGATGAAACAACTGAGAGGAGATGGAAAAGAGCTGCCTGGTTCTGCCTCCATGGCTCTCCTCCTTGCTGAGTGTTCCTGTTGGACACTCTCAGTGTCTCAGGCACTCATTGGCTCTGACATGGGTGCAAGCAGTTCACAAAGGGACTGAGCAATGTCCAGAGCAGGAGGGCATGGCTGGAAGCAGGGAAGAGGAACAGTAATAGCACAGAAAGGAAAAAGGTGAAGAAGATCTGGTCCTTTAGGGCAGCAAACTCTTACCAGTCTGGTACTGGCTGTAAAACAGCCTTTGCAGATTAACTTCTTGGTTGTGGTTTTTCCAACCTTCTGCCATCAACAGCTGCCTTCCCACCCCCTCCATGGGCTCTTGTCTCTGACCCTTTGCTCAACCCTGTCAGGATAGTAGCAACAGGTGAATGATAATCTACGTTCTTAGCATCCTGAAGCAGTGCAGTGAGTGATGGATTGAACAAGTGTTCCAGCCAGGAAAAGATAAAAAGCTAATAGTAAAAGGAAGATTATGGCAGTCAGCTGCTAGACAGGCTGAGGCTAGTGAAGAACTGCTGGGGAATGCCTCTGGAGCAGGCTGATGTGTCTGTGTGTTACATCAGGTGAAAGAAGCACGTCCTCTCTTCTGGGCTTGTTTTCACCCTCATATTGTTCACCCTTGTATGATGAACTGGATAGGAGAGTCAGTGTGGAGCCACATTTTTTCCCACTCCTGGATTAATTTAATTCAGATCAGTGTTACTGAATTCATATTGAACTATGGCCTAATTTGGAAGCAATAGGAAATATTTCTCTGAGCATAAAAATAAAGGCTAGAAAACTGGCTGATAGAAAAAGATGTGAAAGTCAGATTAAAAAGTCAGAGAAGGAAGGGTGAGTGAAACAAAAGTGTGTAGTACAAAGTCTAATTAGCAACTCATATGATTTTTCTGTTATAAGCTGGGAGTTATAATTGGAAGTGTCAGAGGGAGAGGGAGATCTGGCTTTATTAGTCTTAGGGTGACTAAAGCCATAAATGTGACACGGCAATGAAAAAAGACAAGTGTAAAGACATCAGGATGTATTACAGCATTTCTAGAAATGGGGAAAAATATTAAAAGCAATGTACATGGTACTGGTGGGATTTCATCTCAAATTCTGTTTTAGTTTTGGTCGCATATGATTGAAATATGAATTCTAAAAGGAATAAGTGCAAGATGGGTASCTAAAGTTGAGGAAATAGAGACTCTGTCTTAGGTATTAATAAGAATTCTTAACTATCCATGTAGAATAGAGACATTGAACTGTCTTTTTATTCTACTCAAAGAGAAAAGCACTGGCAGAGGGAGAATGACTGTTTAAGCTGTAGAACAATGTTAGCAGAACAAATGTGTATTTGCTGGCAATGATATCTTATTTTGTAGAAATGAGGGACAATAACCATCTGGGAGCAAGATTCTAGATTATTCAGTAAATTTGCTGGGTTGGTTCTTTGTCCTAGTACTGCAAAACAGCTTGATCTTTTTGTCACATGGATGATATAAAATATATAATTCTAAAAGCTGGAAATTAGACAGAAGTCAAAAGGCCCTTCCTTTCTGAATTAAAAAAAAGTTAGTCTCCCTCCTCCTCATACTAGAAATGTTGGAGGGTAGAGGTAAAGTGGGAGGAATTGGGACCATGCCTCTTTCATGGAGGAAAGAAATTGGATATAATCTACTAATATTTAGTGAGTCTGAGGTTTATGTCCTAAGACATAAAGGACAGATTTTCTGAGTGAAAGTTGTGAATTACAGTAATTCTTCCCTGAAGCCTTCAAAGCGCAAAAAACAGGCTGTATGAGGATATTGGTAATGAAAAATGTAGTCTTYAAGGGCTGTAAACAAATAAAAAGATTCAATTTGTTCAGTAGTTCATAACRTCTATACAACTTGTAAGATAAACAATAAATATGTTTTCTTTAATAATTAATAATACTAAGTAATAAATTACACTAAACCAAATGGAAGAGCACATTCCTTTGGATATCTTCTGCTTTTTTTTTAGTTTGGTTACACCTCTATACACAAAAATAAGTATTTTCTATAGATATTTTTCTATAAATATTTTTTACCACTGGGGATAAAGATGTTGGAATTATTTTTTTGAAGACAGAGGACATAATAGTGTTCGCTAAATGGCTTCCTCCCATAGGTATGTGGTTGCTTTCAGAGAAATTACCAGCTTAAAGAATATATATATGAAATACATAAATTCCTGTCAAAATTTCCTGAAAAAAATAAAGATGCTTTTTATGCTTTTCTAAATTTTATAGTTTCAATCAAAGCATACATACTCTAAGTGTATTTTTATAATAAAAATATGCTTCTCACATTAATTTTTGTAAATATACACTCATTATAATAAGCCTCATTGTGTCTTTATCACTCCAGCTCTGCAGAGAAGAGTTATCAAGTATGTTTATAGTCAACTTCAGATATGACTGTCAATACATATGAAAATTGCAAATTTCCATAGTCATTAGGTACATCCTGTTCTTGTTTCTGTTAAATAGTAGGGAAGTTGAATGCATCATTTCTCTGAGCAGTTTGTATTTGAGCAGTTTTGTGCACAAAAAAGGAGTAATGCATGTTTTTATCTGGCCCTAACTCCACAAAGCTCTTACACTGAATTCAAGAAGGTATTCCTAGCCAAGAGAGCCCTTTAGCATCATCCTTAGATGCTTTGCTGAAGCATGGCCAGTTAGAGCAGATTGCTAACATTTCCTGTCATGAGCAATAGCCTGCTCTTACACTCATCTGCTTTCTCTGCAGCTGATGGGTTTGTTTAATGCAGTTACTGCTACAAATCTAGATGCATTTAGGAGTATTTTGCAAAGCAGTTCCTTTATCTCATAGCTTTTCACGGTTTCTTTACTTAGTTCWGGGGCCCCAGTTTTCATTCTGGATCTCAGTGGTTACACAGTGATWACTACCCAAGTAGTAATTTGAAATATGAGTGTGTAGGTATAATGAGGTTGGGTGACCAAGATTTCTTGTGCACCCCCAGTCTCCTCAGTGGTGGAGTGGGGTGAGAGGGAGAAGAAACCTTGGCTCTGTGTAAGCTCTGCTCAGCAACAGCTGAAACATCCCTGTGTTACCAGCACTGTCTCCAGTACAAACCCTAAACACAGCTCCATACCAGCGACTGTGGAGAAAGTGAATTCTATCCCAGGCAAAACCAGCTCAGTACATGAGAAAGCAATATTCTAATAGAAGGAAAAGCTCTCAGCSTGTGTCATAGTAACTGCTTATTTTATTGGAAGTGAAGTTTGATTTAGTTTCAGGAATGCTGGCCTATATATCTTTGCCCATTGCTATGGGAAAGAGGTCTCGAATGCTAAATTTTTTGTAGAATGTCTGCACAACTTCCACGTGTAAAATTTTATAGTGTTTTCATTAGTTGTCTTTCCTTTGAAAGTAAAACTACTGGAAATTGCTTGTGACTGGGGTGACATCATGAATTAGAAAGGACATGAATTTAATCTTTTGTAGAGACAGCTGTGTCTGGTATTTTAATATGGTTTTGAAGAGAAACAAAGGAAAGCTAATTAATGTGTTTATGTAAATTCTACAGATGACAGTGTTTAGCCACAGTCAGTTCTTTACGTGGAAGCAAATGATGGTTGTCCTGTCCATGTCTGTTGCAGTGATTTAAGGCCTATCCAAACATATAATTAAAAAACTGAATGCTGTTGTTGCTAAAGACAAAAGCAATTAAACAAGAGACTGATGAGAAGAAGCTTCTGACAAAATAATTTTTATTAAACAAAGGAAGAAATATTTCTGTTCAGATRGTGCTAAGTGATTGAATTGCAAAACACAGATCCACATTATAATGACCATAAAGCAATAAATTTTGCTGTATGGCAACTGAAMAAAATTCTTAAAGTTGATAACACTGATAAATACGGATGTGTCACTTCACTAAGAAGCATACTTTGCTTTATAGAAGTGGTGGAAAGCTTTTCTGCTTTTTCAGAGGTCTTGGTCATACTATTGTGATTTCATATTTCTAGTACTGCTTGTAACAGAGGCTGAGCTARTGGGAATGAGAACTGAATGACCACCTGCATTATTGCTGCCGTGCTTAGCAGACTTTGAGCATTGGTCAAAGCTCCTTATACTCACTATATGATGTGCCAGCTATTGTTCATGTCTTAATTTGTAACTCTAAATTTTGAATCTGTAACATAGAAATAATACTTTCCTTCCGTTTGCTCAATTGGTTCGAAGATGCCTATAATTTTAAGCATTCCTAATTATATTATTACTGGTCTAGCTTTTATAAAAATCAATGCTAAGTGCTTTGTTGTAAAGAGTTATACAGAGGAAGAAAAACATGAAATCTAAAGAATGGTGTTCTAAGGTTCCCCTTTCAATAGGATTCAAATGGAAAAAACAGACTACAGAAATTCAGTAGAAGCCAAGAAAATGCTCAAAAAATGGATTTTTGCAAAGATAGTGCAAAAAATTATATTGTGGATTTMTTGACAGAATATTTATACCATAAAAATATTATATAAAAGATTAAGAGAGAGGAAATAATTTTTATACACATAGTTTGGAGCAAATATGATAAAAATTCAAACCAACTAAATACTTTTTAATGTTTTTATAATGGCTTAATTTCATTTCAAAGCAGCTTGTATTTAAAAATTCCAAAGTCAGATCAATAACTCTCCATCTCTTACAATAGAGGTTGAAATCACAAGGTCTTCTTTTTTTTCCCAGATGTACCCTCCACTTAAGGTGTCGTTCTAAGAATTATCTTGCTGCTTAGGTTTAATTGTGGGATGTCTTCCATTTCAAGGCATTATGTCTGAGTTTATTGTAGTTATTTGGTTTCTTTGCTGATMCTCCAGACTTAATATCCTACTTTTACTGTCTTATCCTGTTTCACATTCCAAAATTCTTCTAAAGAGATGCAGTCATTCAGTATTGTTCAAGACAAGAACTAGGTCTTCTGTCTGGTTATGATTTTTTCCTTTTCAATTGGAAATTGAAAAATATTGCTGTTAAACTGGAGTGGGGAGGCCCTGACTTAAAGATGTTTTCCAGGGGGCCAGTGAAGCTATCCATTTTATATTAAATGTGCATTTGGACTGACTTTGTGTTGCTAAAAGTAGGAATTTTGCTATTGGGTTTTTCTTGTGACAATGACATGGCAGTTGCAATGCATTACTTTGTCTGGACAGAGGAATCAGTGACATTGGGACAGCCTTGGGTGTGAGGCACTTTGGTTGCCAGTTGAAGTTAGGCCAAARGAAGAAACAAATACAAAAACTTGCAATGAGATGAAATTTTCTTTTGCAGAGTGTTACATTTTTATGAAGTGAAAAATCAATATGTAGAGGAACATTAATTTTATTGCATGCTAAAACTTTAACAGAGTAAGAGAGCTTGGCTTAATGCAGCCTTTGTTGGAATAAAGACAGTTGGGATGAGTCTGCTCTAGTCCTCAGAACTGCTTCTTTCCCAGGTGTGCCATATTTAGGTTTTGCCTATTACTGCAAATTACCACTTCATTGATTCTTGCTGATACTAAAGATCTATAGATGACATCTCATTTCACTCTAAAATTGAAATGCCTTTAGATTGCTTTACATCAGAAGCTGTAAAGTTAAGTTTTGGATACTAAATGTGACATAATAAAGTAGAATTTAAGTGTTTTAAACKTCTTTAGATTTTAATAATGCAATTATTCACTTTCCTTGTTGCTTGAAATCCCCAATTCTTTGACTGGATATAAGATCAGTCATATAGTGATACAGTGTATGGTAATTGTCAGATTCGAATAAACCATGTGTTTTCTATCTGCTAAAGATCTTGTTGGTCAGACTTGGCTTTGTCACAGATAATTTGCAATTYATCTGCTATACAGGATCTGTTCCATAGGTAATTGCCGTTGTGCGTTTTTCATTCCCATGTGCTATGAGAGATGTCCARAATTCCACAGAGGATTAGAAATGTTTCTGATGCTTTTAGCAGGCTTGAGGTATTAAACAGAATGGTGAAATGGAAATTTTAAGATTTTGGATGACAAACAAGTGGGCCCAACAACAGTATATGCTTCTTTAGGAGGTAAAAGCAATAGTTAAATTATTAGTTTTCTCCAAGAACYCTCACCTCCTTATTTTTTTATAAATTAACTTAATTTGAGTTTGGCTAAGGTAAGTAGTAAAATATATAGAAACTGAATGAAAAGTTTGTGCTTTCATTATTTCTAAAGCAAATATTCCTGTGTGATATCAGATGTCAATTTGTATGTAAAAATGAGAGGTGTGGATCTTGATTTCTGTGGTTGTGTGTCTAGTAATTCTGTATTTATTCTTTAAATKAGTACATATATACTTGCTGTTACATAACGAAATGAAGTCATCAATTTTTTAACTATTCAGGATTAATTGCTACAGTTRTTAGAATTTCATTAAATGAACCATAGGAAACAGGACTGCCTGACGCCTGAGTTGCTTCTAATATATCCACCTCTCATCAATGAAGAATCAGCTTTATCTAAATTATATCTGACAGTTTTCTGCCTAACCCAGACTTAATGGCTTTCAGTTACTGAGTGGTTTAAGCTAGACCATATTTCCTGAATTAACTTCGGTGATAGCACAGGAGTCAGTAGCAAAAGTCTAATGTCATTAAGTTGTGGAATGTATTTTTTTAACCATGCTATCTCTTTTTTAAACCATGCTACTGACATTTAAGAGTGCACTTTTCCATAATGAGACTAAAAGAAAAAAGAAAATGTTGACTTCTTTTCACAAAATMTGTTATGATTACAGGCTACTATATAAGAGAGATTATAATTTAGCRCTTTGCAAATGTGTCATTGTTATGTAGATCTATTAGACACAAATTTTTCCTGTTGTGTGGTAGAAGCCAAGTTATTYCATTTCAGATGCAATGTCATCAAAACCTACATAATCCCAAAATATTGTTGAACATGATGAGCAAAAGTGAGGACAATGGAAGTTTTGCTTTAAGAGAGAAACATTAAATACATATTTATATTACACATATATATGCTTCTCTGTGTGTTTATATATTGCATATATATATACATATATAAATACATAATTCAAATGATGTATTCAAATTATACGTATGTTCAAGTTATAGTTTACTGGGCTTTTTAAAAATAAATGTTTATACATAAGAGATTAGGAGAGGGTTGAGGAAATTACCTGTGAAATATGTTGTAGGTATTAAGACTAAAGACAGGAAGGAATATGTAGGGTGTTCCCATGTAGGATATTGGTGGTAAAATTAAAAGAGAAATTGTGGAAAAATTTCAGAATCTTGGAGAAAACATCTTCAGAGATAATATATTAAGTGGAAATTATCTCCCAAGAGAAATTATAGAAGTSCTGTTGTTTAGCACATTAAAAATTTCACTGGTAGAATACTAGAAAATGTACCATGGAGAACAATCTTCCTCCAGTGCATAGAGAGAATTGGTGGCCTACTAGGCAATTTTTATCTGTAATACACATGATTCTGTTTTTTCTGTTCACATTTTAAGCACCTCTTTTCAAAAATGCCTGTTCTGTAGACACTGTTCTAAAAGGGTATACTGGGGAAGGCAAGGGCTGTAGAAAAAAAGACAGCATTCATTTCATGTGCATTAATCAAATATGCACCCAGTATGCTAGTGCTTTCCCAACAATGAAAAACACTGTAACCTCTGTGCACACAGGCAGAGGTTATAAAAGTGGGGATAGCAAAAAACTGATTTATGTACAGAATACATTGCTTTGCTTTAAATTGAGTTAGATCCTTAGGAAGAATTTTCATGTAGGTTTTATACAACTATTTTAATAAGCATTTGTGGAAATCACCAGTACTGCACATGGAAAAAGGAAAAGACACTAAAGGGATTGTATAAAAAATATCTTGTTTAAAGTTATGATTCGGTAAGAGATTCAATCAATTTATCTACCCTTAAGCATCTTACAGCTTTAATTGACTTCAGTACGTCAATAAGTTGTTGATGTAAGGCAAGTAATTGGATATKTTGGGTCCCATTGGCTGTTGTTGAGATCAAGATGTTTGCCTAACAGGATAGTATGGTATTGGTACCTTCTTTATATTTGGGAAAGATGCAAAAATGTGTTTTCAGCAGGCATTTCTTATTCCTTGTCAGAAGATTGTCTTCATAGTTCTTTGCAGTAGGACTAGTATTCCACTTTGTTGTATTTACCCTGACAAATCAATTCAACCTCTGCCTTTCAGGTTTTTTTTTAGATCTTAAGTACCCAGCTGTACTATCTGGTGCATTACAAGTGAGAGGGAAAAATAAAGCTTGAAGTCAGAGTACAGGTAGTTTGGAAAAGTCCAATTATGTTTGCCAAATAATTTGATTGAGCCATTTGATCAAATAATTCAATCTCTCTAGAGAATGGCTCATGATGTATTTTAGAATGGCTGGTCAGTGAGTATTGCCTTAGAAAATGGAAGAAAAATCACGTTGGGAAATTTTAGCTGTCTGTTGCTCCTAATAGAATTCCATGTGAGTAACTCCGTTAGGTTCAGCTTCTGAACCTCAGCGGGTATTTCTTTAAGCTGTCGATGGAGTTGATTCTGTGTCTACTGCATGATTTCATGTAGATAATACTGAAGTTGAGTTTGTTTGGCAGGTGGTCCACCCAAATTCAGCAGTAATATTAGGTTTAATCTTCCTTGAGAAATTACAAAGGCACTCTTAAAACTGAATCTATAATAGACCTTATCTGTTTTTTAAAATTTATTATTTTTTGCCCAATAACAACAGCTGAATTAACACAATTAGTAATCAGCTGTAGACTAGGAACTCAAAGGTTACCACATTTCTTCTGCATAAATAGAATAACAGAGATTATCATATTCTTTTCTGTTTAGTGTCTGTTCTGTCATTGATGAGTTGCTTTTCTTTTTACATTGGGCTTATGTTATTAAGCATAAGTGGTTTAACAAGTGAATAACACAACTGATCCCTTGAATGTTAAGAATTGTAAGTGCAGGTATGCAGATTGTTCCCWAGGCCTACAGAGCTTGTAGGGAAARCTTTACAGGAAATTGTATGTGCTTTCCTATAGCCAAGTGAAATGGCTTAAGGAATTACAGAGCATAAATTGAAATTAATTCCTGGGCATGCATAGTTAGGTGATCTTGAGATCAAAATGTCAAAAAATAAGAATGTAGTGCTCCTGATAAGAGGGACTTTTAAAAATTGATGAATGGATTCTATTAAAAAGATAATTAAAAAATATGAAAAGTTCTTTCTGTTGTTTAGATGTTTATGAAGAAGTAGTTGTATCTACATATAAATTGAAGCTGGACTACTACTACTGGAGTAGAAATTGTATTTAAAAATCTACAGTGGAAACATTGGAAAAATACTATAATAGTAAATCGCCACATAGAGAACTGAAAAGAATAGAGTCTTTAGGGTGTCATTAAAATATACATRGATTATTTGAATTAAGACATATAAGCATATCTACAGACATGCAGAAAAGCAGGAAACAGGAAGTCTTACTTCAAAGTTTGGTATTTTGATTGAAGATAATAAAGATTTCAAACCAAGAGTATGCTAATAATATGACCCAGACAAGCCACAATAATCTTGAAGTGTAGGTGGTGATTATATTTGGAATATAATCAGAGTTGTTTATAATACAGATAGTTCTTTCCTTGGGGGAAAAATTTATTATGTATAGGTCTTCATGGCTTAAAGGAAGAGTCGTGAAGGTGTATAAATATTATGTGACTTAAGAAATTTAAATACTTTTAGTCACATATACTCTAGTCTRTGGGAAATTTAATTAAAATCTAGACATATTTACATTAGTGCTRGTCTTGCAATTGAAACATAATCTACATACTGCAGTGTTATTCCTGCACTGGAAATTTTGAAGCGTCTCTGTTCTTCTTTGCCATACTAGAAGTATTATATCAACTAGCTCTTGTGTTCTCAGTATTTTATTTTTACTTCTCTCAGTCTATGGTAACTGGCTCTCAAGTAAAGTAAATTTATTCCTCGTTTTGTTAGTTGTAAGTACTTATGGTAAAAGTAAAATGTATTTAACCTCATTCCTACAATCTGCTGTTCTTCCGGTAGACAAATCTGTCCCTTAGTCAGTGGTGGTTTGGCACTGAGGGTGAGGTGTGAAGCAGTCTATGAGTAAAGATGAGGTTACTTGGATTCAGAATGTTCAGTTCAGCCAACTCATGTGACTCAAAATTGCAATGGGTAAGTTTGAACTGACAGATGCAACTTTGTTTTTCATTTAGTGTTTATGTATTTTCCTGAAGGTATTTTTGGTAGCATGTAAATAAAAGTGTTACAATATTTCTTGCCAAGCACATTCAGAACTGTGAAGCTGCTGGTGTACAGAGTTATGTCTCAGCACGTATTTATGCATTAATAGATAATCTTTTGAGAGAGGTGTTCTGTGTA
Organism: Malurus melanocephalus; assembly: GCF_030028575.1. NCBI lineage: Eukaryota > Metazoa > Chordata > Aves > Passeriformes > Maluridae > Malurus > Malurus melanocephalus. Next base: position 326,317 of record NW_026623727.1, on the reverse strand, counting down.
CTTGGCTAAGACCTTAAAATAAATACAATAGAGTATGTTTTATGCATTGAGCTTTTCCTAAGTTTACACAAAGTGTAATACCTGTCAGAAATGGGACACTGGATCAGTATCCTAGTTCAGACTAATGGGGTTGTAGCTGGGGAGGGATGGAGCCTCAATGATGTTAAGACATTACAGTGCACAATGATTTGTGTCATTATCATGATCAGAAAAACTTAGGAGATTTTCCAAAAACCTTTGTATTSTCTTCAGGTGAATTATAAATTTACAGGCAGGAACTTGAGGATAAAAGTGACTCAGTTTCATTTTCCTTGAGTGTGAGTAAATATCACATCACCTACTCAAAATTTTCATGAAAAGGTCTGGATGTAATACACTATCTAGTCAGAATCAGAGCAACATCAACACACCAGAATTTTTTCTGAATGATTTCTGGTTTAGTTGAACTTAGTATCTTTGAGTTCTTCAGAAACATTGGATGTTTTAGATTCTAAAACATCTGTGCTTACCAAATCCATCTTTGTGAATTAGAACAAGTTACATGTTCAGTTGAAGCTACCTGCCTGATTTTTGGAGACACTGCTCTTCTGCAGGTACCAGGCTGTCTTGCTGTTGACAGTAGATCTCTGAAGGCTGTAAGAAGTATCGTTTCCTTTTTGAGTAATTTGTACTATAATAGAAACACCCATCATTTTCCACTTTCTTGATTTGAATTGAAACAATATTTTGTTCTAGAAAATGGCTTTCAAAGATAAGAAAAATTATGAGTTTATAGCAAGCAAGTTCATTTTTGGGTAAGAGCTTTGAACCCCTGAAATTATTACATCATCACAGCCCTGAAAAAAGTTAATTTCATAATTAGTGGAAAAATTTAGTGGTGGCAGAAGATTGAGCAATAGTGCAGTCTTCATMTAAATATTTTGGAGTGAAAGAAAAAGATAGAAGATTCATCATAATTCCTGCAAATAAAAACCCAGAAATAGTTCTGTAATTTCTAAATGCATTAAAGAGAGGACATCAGAATATATTTATGCTGTTAATGCTATTTCACAGTTCAATCAGTTATCTTGCTGTGTAATAAAAGACCCTGAAATTAAAATGACCCCTCTTTTCAGAGTGTAACTGTAGGATTTTACTATGAGGCTGCCTTGATTTGATCTTACTCTTACTGAAACGGAAAATGATATCCAACTAATGCATCTGAAGTGGGTTGTTATACCATCCAAAGCTCTCTTGTGAAATTAATGGCTTCTGCTTCTGGCCTCAATTTCATCTTATGATGCTCCAACGTCTTACAGCTTTTTTTCCTTTTCTTTCTTCTATGATTTTGCAGTATCCTTTTGATGAYATTTAAGTCAATCTGAAACACATGCTTCAGTACATATTTACCAAACAAAACAGACCCCCCCAAGATTTGAAAATGTTAGGAATATGATTAATGTTCTTGAGCTGTGTGTAATAATTGAGGCTCTTAGTCTTTTAAAGCAGWTAACAGCTTGATCAAGAGAATCAATTTAACAGCAAAACAGCATCATGATTGWAAAATGTTAATTTTTCTACTGTTAACCCCCCACATTTTCAATCAGAACAACCTGGACAACAATGTTCATAGATGAAAGCTAAATATTTTCTTCCTACCTATAAGTACTCATTAATGGTACCYCTTAGCCTACATGTGTACTTTTTCCTCTGCAAAACAGTGTCATACAAATAAAATTTAAAAATAAGTGTTTGTTTCTAGCTGCAAAACCCTCTTGTATTTCTTATTAAAACATAAGTAATGTATAATGCAGACTGTTCATTTATATGTATTGTAAATTAATAATGAGTTTCTTTTTGACCTTTATTCTTTCTAAAATTTATGAAAGTATGTTCTATTTCTCCTTATGTAAAATTTGCTAGTTTTAATAATTTTAAAAAAGGGAGCAATATTTATAGTGTAATTTCATTCACTAAACAAACACAAAGACTGCAGTTGCCAACATGATAGAYTTCTGATTATGACCTTGTAACACAAAATTATTTTATGTTTAAGAATTCCTTTTAAATCTTATGCATGAGGTGTTCATATTTGCAGCTCTTTCCTGAGGAGACTGAGCTCTTGTTTTGAAGTTGGAGTATTTATTGCTTTATTTTTCTGTCAGATTTCAGATACAGGTCTGAACTCTTGTGTTTTCTTGGGTGTGTTTACATTTAAAGAAGTCTTTTTTCTCATGTCTTTTTACAGTGAACAGTAAAAAGAATGGAGATTTAGACCACTACTAGAAATACTATTTATTCAGTGGATCCCATGATCCCAGTTATCTTAAGATTGATTTCCTTTTGTCTTGGCTATGTCAGTTRTGTTATAATTTATATATGGACATCCTGCAATTAGGAACTGGGAAAAACAAGGAAGGGAAATCTTGGTAAAAATTGAATACTGAAACTAAATGGTTGCTCAGTAAAAAACTTTTCTGCTTACAGTGTTTGTTTTGAGGTAGGTAAGTAATATTTTTCTCTTTCATTATAGCATCTGCTCGGTTTTGGTGAGAAGAAACATAATAATTTTATTTAAATTATGAGTCAAATKGATCTGATTTAGCTCAACTGACAGCTTCTGTAATAGCAAAAGTGTTTCATGTGAACAGCTGCTCATCACTGAAGTTTTAGAATGGTTCAACTCTGCTTCGGTGCCTTATTCTTGATTTGGACACTGGTCTGTTATTAATTAATACATAAAGCAAAAAATATTTCTCCCTAAGTACTCATGCTGGAATCCCAGCTGCACAGTCCATTCAACACTTACTTTCAAATTTATTAATGACCTTTATGTCCATATGATTGCAAAGATTGTCATGATTCTAGCCCACATCTTCAGATCAACTTAGGTGGAGTTAAGAATTGAGCTCTCTTTGGTAGAAATCAGGTCATTCATTTGCTTGTAATTGAGTGTTTTASTGACAATTGGTGGAAAACATTAGTAAATCCTTTGGCCCTTTCTCTGCACTCTGTCAGTATAATTTCCTCTCTTTTGAATGGCAGGTCARTATTTTATTTGCTGTTCTCCCACTGCCAGTGTTTTTATAGTGGTTTGTGTTCATGTTAATATTGTAACTTTTTCTTATTTATATTCCATGATAYGTGTTGGCTTTTCTTATTTTGTTACTGCATGCTTTTGTGCCATCATACTTTATGCTTATTGAAGATCTGTGAAATATCTGATTTATTGGCATTCCCACCTTTGTCTCAATTTGAAAAAATTAGTCTTTTTGCTATCTTTCCACTGATTTATCCAAATTTGTTTGCCTTCTTGAAGTTAGTTGCTTTATTTTGCTGTTTGTTTCCCCCCTTTTAAAGGAGTATGAACTCTGTAAGTTAATCATTAGTCTCACCCAAGTTGCTTTTCACCCACCATTGGGGTTAGTATGCACTTGGGGTTAGTATGCACTCTAGAGCAGCCATTCTTCCATTTTTAATTTCGAGCTCTTGTTCAACTATAAATACAAATGATATGTGAAAYTATATAACGTTTGAAGAAAATACTGTATTTTTTAAAACTCATCAGTGTTTTTGAAGATGTTGCTGGCCCTTATACCTCCTCCTATATTTATTTCCCAACATCTTTCCTTTTAGTTAGGGTGTGGTCCWTTTACCAAACCTTGATTTGCCTAGTTACTGCCTGGCAAAAATACTCATAAACTTCATCCCACCATTACTAATATTAATTTCTTTTTAAAATGTTTATTACTACAACTTGKTAAAATTGTTCTGTTGTGTACTGAGAACAGGGCCATACATTTTTCTATCAAGGATTTTCTTAATGAGGGATTTAGTGCCATTGAACATGAGAGCACTTAACAGTCTTAATAGCAATGGTGGTAGCAACAGCTGTCAGGTGGTGCTGGATCATGAATCTTGTTTTATGAAACTCTGGCCAGTATAACTTGTTTAGAAACTGYCAGAAATGCTCTTACAAGAATTATGATGGTAGTGGAAAAGTTATTTTCTGTTGGATATGTAACACATTTTATAGAGGTCTTTCTAGTACCTCTCGGGGATGTATTTTAGTCTCAAGAWTAGTAGAGAATTTTGTGAAAATTCTCATATATGAAAATGAGCTGCTTTCTCCTGTAATTTGARTGTGAAGGTTGTTGCCTGTAATCTCATCCACAGACTGACATTGACACAGGGGTATCACAACAGTGTTGTCTTTGGGGACAGTTCATGCTTATATTCTGTATTCCAGTAACATCTCTCAGCTCTTAGGTGCTGTGACAAAGAGAGAATTTTTCATTCTTTTTGGCTCTACTGCCAAGGTCACTGATTTCCTTGAATATTGCTTCTTATGGGTCCACTGGGAACCAGGGAAAAGTRAGTCAAGCACTCATTTCACACGGGGCACTAGACAGCCATCAGATGGCCTGGGAGAATCTACATTACTCATTTCAGCAGCTGCTCCATACCTGCTCCAGCGTTTATGGATGGTCCCTGTCCCRTTAGCTGGTGCTTGGTTTTCAAACATGAGAGAAACCATTTGGCTTGCGCTGTGATTTCCTGGCAATGCTGTGAGAAATGAAAGTGGTGAGTTTTATTACCAGCATCCCTCATGAGCCTTTAACCAACAACTCTGACGTCTGAGTATGCAAGCAGTGGATCATTGCATAAAAGAGGAATGATCTGAGCCTGGTGCCAGCCTCTGACCTAAAGCTGAAGAGCACAGTATGCCATTATCTTTCCCTGGAGCTATATAGTTCTGCTCAAGAATTTACTCTGACATTTGTTCTGTCTCTATAGATTAAGCAGTTTGCTCTTTGCTGCAGTCTCACCATCAGAGACTAATGTGCTTTGGGCTTTTTTTTTCTCCTTGCCTTTAACCTTTATTGCTATCTAGTAATGTAGTAATAATTTATTTACAATATATTTCTCATGTGTTTTATATATCTCTTAATATAAACACAATTGAAAATATACTTTAAATGATTGATGCTGCGCTGCAAATAGAAAAATAAAGTGGTTTTGGTCTCTAAAAGTAATGAAGTAGCTGATTTAATACAGTGCAAGTCTTTACTGGGATTATATGGTATGGTAAGCCTTATATTATCAAAGAAAACAATAAAAACCATTTCAAATCTATAAAAGCCACAACTGTTATAGATGTTCAAGTGTGAAAATAAAGACACTGAAATTTGRTTTATTTCCATATTTGGTTTTATATGGGTGCAAAATTGTACCTTCAAAATACTAATCTTACCTGTGAATTGAGGTATTTTCACAGTATGATTAACACTTCCACTTTAAAGGTATAGTGCCCAAATAGCTGGAGGCATTATGGTTTGAATATTGCCATTTATTGTGTCAGTGCTTTTAATACTATATATTCATTGTACGTGGACATTGTCTCACATATCTTATTGAATTTTAAAAAGAAAAGGATGTTGGGGTAGACCATTAAATTCTCAGTTATGGTGTGGTATATTCATTAGCAGCATACCCTACTTTTCTTTTTTATTGTTTCATTATCAGTTGCTGAATTTCCTGGTTAAAGGGGTACTGAAGAAATAGTCTTTAGGTTCCATAGAGTATATATAGGATTGAGAGAAAAAAAGGCCAAGTGTTTTTTCCTTCTGAGCAGTTTCAGAAAGCTATTTCAGTTGAACCTGCAAGTCTTCATGAAGGTCTTCATTATCTATCATAAGATTTTCTAAGTGTCCCACATGTTCTTTCTCAGGTCAAGAAAAAAAATACATGAAAAGCTTTGATTTTCCTCCCTCCTTCCCTGCCTCAACCCAAAGTTAGTTTTCACTGAGTCAGACTATTGTCACTGATATCCCATTTTAGACCATTCTTTGTCTTTCATGTTGGACATTCCTTTTACAACCTTTGTATCCACAGCTTTTACCACAGCAGTGTGTCACATAACAGGTGCGGTTCAAAAGTAAAGAAAAAAGTATACTTCTAAATTGAGAAGAGGAAAGAATTATAGTACTGATACACATMATTTTACAATCTTTAAAAAACCAGGAAAATTTTGTAAGAGAATGAGATGCATGTGAGAAATTTGAGATAATTATTTAATGCTGTTTCCCTTTTGGAGGGCCTCTGTTCAGTCAGTAGTTACAGCAATACTTGCAGAATACTATAGCTGCATTTTGCAGTGCTCTCTCTCCATGTGGATTTTATGGGTAATTTCTGGTTTTGGTTTGTTTGTGTATTTGTTAGAGAATAATTATTAAGCAGATTCAAAGGTGGTGACAGCTGCAAATGCCTCTCTGCTGATTGCAACAACTAGTTTGTGAAATTTGAAGACCAAATATGTCCTGAAAATATTGAGATAGTTGCTTGCTGCAATATAACTTGCTGATAGTATTTGTTATTTGGAACTGTATGCAAAGTAGGGAGTGACTAGAAAGCAACTATTATAGCAGTAGAAATAGCATGTGTTGTAGCTGGCAAAGCATTTTTTTTAATGTTTACAAGAKGTACTTCAAGAGTCACATTCAGAAATTTACTATCAAATAATATTCAACTCTTTTTTTTCATTTGTGAGTCAGATTATAAGAGATTACAGAGTGGCTGTAGAGAATACTTTGGCACGTATTTGCTATTTCACACCAGTAGCTATTTGTTATTTGTCAGATGATTTGTCAAAGTTTTTTAAATCCTGATGTTTCAAATTTTTTTCACATTGAATTTCATTAGCTATTAAAGCAGATGTGTTTAAGCATTCTATTACTGAAGAGTTCTCTGTACTTCTATTTGTTACAGGTCTGCTGTTTGAACTGACATTTAATGCAATGTAAATAAACATTCTCAATGCTTTCAAAAGAGATGATCCATTCAATTCATTTCATACTGGGACAAAAAAAAACCAAACCAGAAGCTGCATTTGAAAATCTTTTTGCACTTCTAATCTCTGAAATTACTATCTTGTGTTTGGGGTTTTGTCATTTAGTAGCAGTGCAGGTACTTACCAGTCCTTTTATCTGACTAGGTATTTAAAGTTTGGGGAAGCAAAAAAAGAGCACAGATGTTCTGTTCTTTGCTGTTTCTTTTGAATTTGCTTCTTGTACTTGGTCAGTGGAAGAAGAATACCTGTGACCTTGGTCTAGCAGTAGTAATATAGCTCTGTAAAAGAAGTGTARAATTGCTCTTTGTCTGGGTGTCCCTGTTGGACACTTCTTACACTACCTTTTTGTGATTGAAAGTTTTGTCTCTGTGGGACAACCTKTCTGAAACTTTCCTTAAAAAGTCAGACTCAAGTGGTCTAATTAAAACCAGGATTTATTAACAGYACAGAAGGGCTCAAGATTAGAAGGAAAGAAATGTTTTGCATAGCATATCTAGCCTGACACTCTGCAAAGCTCATCTAGATAGGTTTCCCTAGAGTTTAGTTACAATGAATAAAAATACATTTATAGAAAAATCCTTTTTTCTTTTTCTTTTCTGACTCCTTTTAAGGCAGCTTAGTTGCAGAAATCCTTCCCTTCAAGGGACTCAGCCTTTCTTTTTTTCTTGCTTATATTCTGCTCATTTGCATTTGTGGTCTTTTCTGTTGTTATTCATTTTTAAATTGCTGTATCAAGTCACTATTAATATATTTATCCCTTACAAAGAGAGGTTACCCTCTTCCTGATGACAGAATTCAGCATCCTTTAGAGATTCTTGTTCAAAATGATTGAACTACAGCTATGAGCTGGCATCTGGTCATGTCTGAAGTTGGGGTTGTCTGCAAAGCTCATGTGTCTCTGGCAACTGAGTGGTCCTGATCAGTGAGTGAAGGAATGATGCAGCACAGACAGCTGTAGATCAAACACTTGTTGCTAAATGACAGCATTTTTGATCACATCATTTACTATTGGTGATACAACTACTTGTCTTTGACAGCAGGAGGTCACTGAAAATAACATGTCCATAAAAAATATTGCAATTTTATGCATTCCAAAAGTGGGTTAAAGGAATCCAGGCATGGCAGGATGTTACAAGACCCTTAATTTTTTAATTTTTTTTTTTTTTTTATTTCCCTATTTCTACCACAATGTCTTTGGGAAGATTATGGAGTGATGCTGTTTCACTAAAAGCCACAGTAAAATTGCCATCTGTATAAAACTGGGATATGGATTTTTTATTTTCTCCAAATTCACTCACATTGAAAATATTTTTCTTCCTGGCTTTGAGAGGAAATGTTCAATTTGATTGTTCATAGAACATATATTCAAAATGCTTTTTCATTGTCTCAGGGCTATTTCTTRTAAGAAAGTAGTATTATTTTTTAAAACACAAATTTCAGAACTTACTAGACAAAACTAAATGCACAATTTATATCTTGAAAACCTGGTCCAATTTTARTAAAATTAGAAGAAAATAGGCAAACAGTAATACCATAATATRTTGGTGTTTTATTTCTGATTGAGATGGCTGTCTTTGAGTCATTTCTCATATGTAAAGCAAGATATAATTTCTTAGCATATATAATAGCAAGAYATAATTTCTTTCTCACATAACACTGTTGAACATATTTAGCATTTACACACAGTACATGTTAGCTCAGTAGTTCATAATTGGTGAGTTCATCTCAAAGGCATGGAATAMATCCATAAAACAGTGTGGATTGCACAAATATAAATACTGCTGGTTCTATCCTCTCTCTATGCATTGTACTCCTTTTGTTGGGATCAACAGAAGGCAGCTGCAGGAACTGTCCAGATAATAAACTGATCCTGTTGAGGTTCAGATTATTGCCATCTTTCTCAAGGGAATATACAAAAAGTTAGGGACCAGTGGCTTAACTTTTTCCAGCGGACTGAGCYCTGGGCTATAATTAAAGTACTCCTAGGCAGAGGGAGAGATGCAGTGTGTTCAAACTGTATGTTCTCAGTATTGTTCTCTATATAAAAATGATTGTCTGACATTAGAACTGAACTTTTAAAAAAATAGTTGAATTAAAAGTCAAATATTCATGATATTTGAGCTCTGGTTATTGTAGGAGTTTTTTTTTTTTTCTTCTTTCTCTTCCAGTAAGGACTTTATAATGACTTTCTATTTCTATCTCTTTTGCTTCTTAGATGTATGGTTGTGGTAATCACTTAGCACTTAAACCTTGTTTAACTGAACATCTTATTTTGAAATTTCTTGGCTATTTTYATATAAATAAATAACTTTTCTCTAACTACTACTAGAATAACATGCTTTCTTTCAGCCTTGTAATCTAATCTAGGTTTGCAACTTTTCTTTTGTTTTTTTTTACATGATCCACTCATCATGGCACTTGGGGGCAAACAGTTTGATACACCTGTCAACATTGCATTCTTATAAAGTAATAGATTAGAAAAGAAACTKTGTTTTGAGAATTGAATAAGATACATTTTTAACAGCATACARTGTTAGACGTGGCACAACAACTAAACTGGGAGCTGAAAATAATAAGTACAAGGGCAAAAAAAAAGATTTAAATTGTTTTCTTCAAATAGGCATAGGAAGAGAAAAGAAAGATAATTAGGATTTATTTGAGATGAGAGACCAAGAACAGGGTAGTATACATCAGACAGATAAGTAACTTCGGAATGTAGTATTTTTGCATTTAATTCTTAAAAACATACCTTCCACCACGAGAGCTGTTCAGCGTCAGTGGAGAGTTTCATCCATTTTGATGAAGTTGAACCAAACCTAAGTAAAGGATATCTGTGCTGCTACAAACAGGAAAGTCATATGTTATATCCAGAGAATGTCTATATTGAATGGCAAGAAAAGCCAATTTAGGGATCTTCCTGAAAAAGAAGTGACACTGATCTAAATAACATTGATATTTAAATCAATTTAATTTGATCAGTGCAAGTTTCTCCACGTGTACAGTTTAATCTATTGCAACTGATCTAGAGGAAATAACAGTGTGGTCAGTTGCCTATTTCATGTAATTTATCTGTAGATACTACAATGTGATTTTGTGTGTACCAAAATCACATGTATGTGATTTTCTATGACAAAGTGGTGGACAAGTCTATTATATTTCTCTAGGAAGAGGTTGTAGAAGGCCTGAAAAATAATTTTGAGAGGGTAGATTGAAGCTGCCTTATTGGGCATGTCTAACAACTTTAATTTAGAAGCATTCCTGGATTTGGTGCTTTTCACTGTCCAAAGGGGAGGGAGTGATGGACTGAGGGACGAACCACGAGAGCAGTTTGCAAAAGTCAACAGCGAGGAAGAGGCTGAGGTGGAGGGCGGGGAGCACGAGTCTTATGAGGAGCAGTTGACGGAACTGGGATTGTTTAGCCTGGAGGAAAGGACAATTCCCTGAAAGGAGGTAGGCATCAGTCTCTTCTTCCAGGCAGCAAGTGAGAGGACAAGAGGCAATGGCCTCAAGTTGCATCAGAGAGGTTTAGATGGGCTATTGGGAAAAAAATTCTTTGTGGAAAAGATTGTCAAGCACTGAAACAGGTTGTTTAGGGAAGTGGTGGAGCCGCCATCCCTGGAAGTGTCTGAAAAGCATGTGGACAGGGCACTTGAGGATATGGGTTAATGGTGAACGTGGTGTTAATACTACATTGATGGTTCGACTTGATGATCTTAGAGGTCCTTTCCAAACTTAACAATTCTATGATTCTATGTATATGCTGTAACAGGATGGAAACACCATGTAATTGCTAACAGTGGAGCTGTACTTGCATTTTGAAATGTGGGAAAGTTGAATTTCTCAGAGGATATTGAGAGTATTCTTTGATGAATAAGCATGGGAGAGAATGGGAAAGTTTTTTGAGAAATGATTGTCTGAAGGGTAAATGCAAGGATGATACCCAGTGCTGGTGTAGGAATATTAATGTATGTTTAGGTGAACCTATTGTGAGCTTGTAACTTTGATGTTGCATGTTGTCTTTACATCCTGTTGAGGCACAATACAGTTTGTTGCAGAGGGTAGTTCAAAACTTCCAAGCTAGATAGTGAAGAATGTGACAGTGAAAGTATCCCTGAAGGTCTAGGTGTCACATATCAAAAAGTGATACAAAATGTCTCATTTGATGTTCATTGTCATTCATGCAGTTTTCATGAACTCTTACATATTTTAGTGCATGTTCATGTAGTGTGGTCAGTGGAGAAGTGTGAAGTATTCATGAATATACATGAATATTTTATAACTACTCCCAAGGGTATCTTCCTCTTCTGGTAATTGGTACATTCCAGCTCCTGTACTTGTGAAACAAATGGTGCAAGATTTGGCAGTCAGAGAGACTTGCACACAAGACAGTTCTGGAGACTGGATAAGATGCTGCATATTTCCAATGCACAAATATACACGCTCCACTCTTGAGTAATACACAGCCAAAATTTCATTAGACTCTTATCCATGGCAAATTTTTCTATTCTGTCATCAATCTGGTAATTACCTTCTGTTCTTCTTCCCATGGAAGCCTTCTTAGCTAGATCCTGTAGAGTAACTGTTTTGTGCCAAACACCTGTACAGTCTGGCCCTAAAGCTAGTTAATCAGTCTGAAAAGATCTCTTTTAGGTCAAGAAGTGACTTTCCCATGGTACAAAGTCAATCTGTTGCCCTGAAATTGTTACTCTTTTTTATTTAGTAAGAAAATAATGCCATGAAGAAGACTAGAAAATGCTCTTTTACGCCATTTTCTGACTTCAGATACTTTTGTTAAATAAATTAAAGCTGCTTTTGAGCGTGGGCTGATGAGGAGAAAGTAAAGATAATTTTGTGCATTTCAGTTTTCTCACATTGTAGCTTACCCTTTTCGGAAGAAATTAAATAAAAACTGAGTTTATATACAGGTTATTGTGGTATTGTTGTTATAAGGCTCTATCAAAATCACTTGTTTAAAAGACGTATCATTATAGCAGCAGTTGACATGCAACTATTTGCCAAAACAAACTTGAAAACATTATTGTGACTCAGAAAATTATTTTCATTATAGCAGCAGTTTGGAGGCATATAATTACTTCTCCTCCAATGATATTTAGGTTTCAAAGGGACACTTTCAATGCTTGAGAAACCTTAAGGAGAAATGACAACATGGTTTCAAATGGTACCTTGAAGCATGCTAGAACATGCCTTAGGAACATGGATCAGAAATCTTTTCCTTTCCTTCACTGTGTTGCTTAAGATGGCTAGAAGGTGGACAGAAAGCATTACAGAATTCTGTTGATTGGATTAAATGTTTGGGAAGTTTAAGCATGAATATGTAATTAAAATAYCAGAAGCAGGATTCCACATTAAATGCTTGATATGAAATGATTTTTTTCTTGGTCAAGTCTGTGCATGACAGAGACAGAGATGAGACTAATACTTTTCGTTTTGTATGATGTGCTCATTTACTAGGACAAATCCTCCTTTCTCTGTAGAAGCACATATGGCAGAAGGAAGCAAAATAAATCTGGTTCCTCTTTGTAGAACGGAACAGGATGTGGAAAGCTTATGGCAGAGTGTAAGAGGACTGCAGCCTTTTGCATTAGGGACATATGCTCGAAGGGGATCCATCTGTACTCTGTGCAGACGTGTTATCAGGGCTCTGTGACTGCACTGGGCAGGAGCCAAGGCTGCTGCTGCTGCTGTCAGGGGCTCCAGCCTTGTCCCAGCAGGGGCTTGCAGTGAGTGAGGCTGCTGCACCCCCCCTGAGGGCTCCTTTATCAAACCGACCTTCTTCAAATCGATGTTTAGTTCACTCTGTGTTTTCAGAAAACGATTTTTTAAAATTTGTCCTCGGATACTTGCTGTGAAAAAAAATCAAAATATCCATTCTTGAGATGAGATCAAATGCCTCCCAGGTATATATTTTCATGGGTGAATTTTGAACCACTTCATAGTAGACAATTTTAATGGAAACTCAGAACAGAACTGTTAGTTTAGTGTGCAGCTGTAATATGTTTTCTGAGCTGTATAGCATGCTCAGTGCAGAGATTTAAACTTAAGTGACAGGTAAATAGGAAAACAGGAACATCTCTTACTCTTGAACTTCTCTGTCCTTAAGCCTATACTTAACATGATGTTATTATCACTTTAATGGACAATTATTGGACTCTGGGTGAATAGAAAAGTGATTCAAATTCAAAAAACTGAACTGCATAAAATAGCTACCATTCACTGACTGTAATTTTCTTTGGTCAAGGGTTTTTTGAGGTGGTTTGACTCAAATTCAAAGCCCACTGTTGCTGATTAAATGTAATCTTTTCGTTACAGGGAGAAGGAGGTTTGTGTTTCTTGTTACTAGAWCATCTTGCTTTTATTTCATTTCCTTTCATTTTTCTTGCCCATGTTGTCATTGTCAGACCCAAGCAATTGCTGTAGCAGAGCAGTTATAATAACACAGGAAAAGAAATTCGATCATATTTGTATGTAAACTGCAGAACTGACACAGTTTATTTTGACTAGCTGCTTCCCTGCTGTTTTCCAGGCATTGATAATATACTTCCATGTATTATTGGAACTGCCACAGCTGAGGTCAGTATGGATTAAACTTCACTACAGTATAGTAATAGCATGAGATTGCTCTTTCAGTGCACTGAAATAAATGTTTTCATTACTTCCTTAAAATAAATGCTTTTGGTGCCGTGAAGGTAAGCAAACCCATGAAACTATCTTTAGAAGTCTTTACCGCATGTAAATATTTTCTTCTTCCTAGTGAAATATTTTTACCCTTTTATTTGCCACAGTTCCTGTCCTCTGCTACTCTTAATGCSAATAAGCACTCTTTTTCTTAGGGCCAAAATCATCTTTCCACATCAATTTCTTGTTGTAGACTCAACAGCTCACTATTTGTGTAGCCACAATCTGTTCTACTTTCCACGTGCTGTGCTGCTAGTTCAGTCTTGTTTTTAAAGTGGAGTCATGGGGACTACTCCTACAGTGGAACATGGACAGACACACTCCAGCCACATCCTCATTCTCTTTTAATCCTAATTGCCTTGGGAAGGAGACCAGAGGGGACCAGCATGTCACCAGCTATAGACAGGAGAGCAGCACTGCAGGACCATTGCAGAGACCACCTCTTCTGTTCTAGACATGGTGGTCAGGGTGTGTCAGTCGTAATCAGAATACGAGAAAGCATAATGAACACACCAAATATGTCTCTATGTCTGATAATAAACCAGTTGATAATAAACTCTTCAAATACTGACTAGAAATAGGATACATATGGATCTACATCTGTAGTGTAGGCTGAGAGAATTTTTTCCTGATCTTAGGAAAAAAGAAAGCAGATTGTTATGCTCAAAGCTGCTCTCAATTCCTTCTTCCAGCATTGTCTGTAATTCTCTATTGTAGTAGGCATAGCTACTCTGCTTGAGGAAGAAAGCATTTTTCCTAGTGGCTTCTTTAAATAAAAAGCACCCTGTCCTTCTCCTGGTTTTCTGGTACAAAAATAAATTGGTTTTGCAGTATCCACAAATTTGGTTTTGCAGTGTTGGTGGTGTTAAATCATTGTTCAGTTTTCCTTTTGTGGCCTGCACAGCCAAATCACCCTAGTTGGCGACTGTAAGCCCTTCAAGCAGGCAAAAACCKTTTTTTTGTGTTAAATGGTTTATACAGTGTTGGCAAATACTGCAAATAAGGACTAACTGTGTATTATACAAAGCACATGGATTGTTGGGGTAATTTAATTTTGGATGGGCAATACAGGAGGGGCTAACTGGATGTAAGTCATTAAAAGAGAGAAAATACATAAAAGGTGTGTCAGAGTTAAAAAAGGAAAGTTAGTTTCTCCTAGAATAATACTAATGAAGCAAAAATATATAGGTACTTTAAAGATAACAAAATGATAAGTCAAAAAAAGATGAATCAAAGATAATCAAAATTATAAAGATAACAAAATGATAAATTATAGAAACTAAATCTTAATAATTTATTTTCAAGCTGGTTGGTGATTATTTGGTGAATAATCTTTTGTCTATTTTAGTCCTATGAAGTCTTTGATATGTCTTGGGAACCCTGCAATTAAAGTTGAGCAAAACATTTAGTCACTAAGATGCTCTTATTATAAATTATTATTAGGAGTTTAAAACAACTCCTACTCATAACGATGATGARAGGAAAAATGCCCACCAGTTTTGGCCTTTTGAAATTTAAAATTATTGTAATTTCTTGTTTGGCTCAATACTTCCATGAGCTGGCCTTCATGAATCATCAGCTTTGCAGTCTGCATGACTGCAACAAAATCCTGACTTTTCTTTTTACTTTTTTTTTCCTGTTTAGTTTTTTTCTTCCTTTTCCTTTTCCATTCCCTTACCCTTTCCTTGTCATGTGAGACTCTCAAAGCATCTTTAAGCTTATTTTCCACTTTTTCTCTTATTTTTCTTTTCTTTTTCTTTTCTCTTATTTTAAGCTTATTTTCTTTGCAAATCCAGTTTAGCCTTAAATTTAATAGGAGCTCTACATGAGCATGAGAAGCTTCTACTTTCATACACAAGTTTGCCATCCCAGAAGGAATTCACACAGGAAAACAATCAGCTTTATACCTGTATATTTATTAATGTGTGTGTACATATATGTATGTATTGTAATATGTCATGCACACATTTGCTGAGCATTTTTAGGAATAGTAGGGTATATCTCTCAAGTCACTCTGTGGTTTTGTGTGGGGCAGCCTAAAGCTGCCCAAACAGAACAGCCACCTGGGTCAGGGGTCTTTTCCCGAGAGGTGACACCAGTGTCATTACTCCCTTTCCCTTAGCAAAAGGACTCTGTTAAGAGCTGACTAGAGAGAAYGGACATGCTGCTTTTTTTTTGCTAATCTAAAGGCCCACTTAAAAATACCTGTAGGTTATAAAAGCAGATTGGTTGACCTCTTGGAAGGCTGCTTAAATCCATGACTTTCTTAATGTTTAGAGAAGGGGAGAATGTGACAGAGAGCCATTGATTTATGTATAGTTAGATATTGAGTCTATCATGTCAAATAAAATTTCCTGCAAGTCATATACAAGATCTGTTTATAAACAGGGGAATCATTCTGGAAACAACTCAAATGCTGTCACCACTGGAATGTGCTATTTTTACCTCAATACTTCCAGCTACTAAAATTACTGTAGTGCTATAATGATGGAATGGGGTAATATCATGCTTTATCCTTATTTTCCAAAGCTTTGGAAAGAGTAGTTAACATGTAGATGTGTCAAGTTTTTTATTGCCTTTACGTTAAAATCTAGTAAAAATTCAATAAATTTAAATGAGGTTAATTTATTTTTATCTTTCACAGATATTCACTTAGAAATACATAAAAAGCACTTAGCATTCCTCATCAAGATTGTGAATATAATTAATAGAACTAAGCAAGTGAAAAAAATTGACATTTCAATAGCTGTCCAATGGACCATGGATTTACTGGTCTTTTGTTTGCAGCAATTTTGATCAAACTTGGAACAGACAAGTGTAAAAATAAATTAAGTCTACAAGTGGGAATGGTTACGGTCAAATGGTTAAATGGTCAAAAACCCTTTAATGTGTTGAGGTTGGCTATGCTTTCAGTTTGTTGTATTAATCTAGTTGAAACTCAATTTTACTATCTGTACATGCACTTTTTCATCATTTCTGTGTGTATGTAAATGTAATATTTCTAAAGAAATACTGATTTCACTGGAGGTTGTATTTATTTATTCACAGCATCACCAATGTTAGATTGTGTGTATGTTTGCCTCGATCAGTTGGGTGCATCCTTGAGGGTGTTTAATTTTTGCAAGTGCTTCATCAATAGCCTCTCTGATAGAGGAAATAGCCCAAATACTGCTTTGTTACATGACCTTGTAGAGGAACCATGTGCATTAATGCCAACTTTATTTCCTTATGCTGTCAGTGGTCATCTTTCRGTTAGTAACAACTTGCCAAAGTGCACATAATAGCAGAGACTGTGTTCATGTGTCATCCCACTGTCATTGTGGGATTTAAGCTTTTGTGACCCTTGTGTGGTGCTGGCCAAAGAATAAAATTGTTGTTACCCTAGCATGTCATATTAATTTGTGATAGACTGAATCAAAATAGCTGACCTGTGGTAGCACATGTATGACTCCACATAATATATGCTACTTCTTTCTGATCCTGGGAATAAAATTAGGGCAATCAGGGTATACACTGTCGGAAAAAAAACAGGGATGTAATATAGAGGCAGCTGGAGTAGGGTTGAAGCTGGTAAAAAATATTCGTGCTGACAAGTGTGGGCATATCAATAGGTGATGTTGATTAAAATAAACAATCTGCATTGTGAGATTGATGTCTGCATGTATTACATTTGTATAATTCATGTTCATTTCCTTCAGATTGGAAACTGAAATGGCAGATGATGAAATATGAACATTTCAACATTAACATTGAAGTGTAGCATCTTCAATATCCAGTCAAATCATTCCTTCACTATCCAGTCAAATCACACTGAGGATGGTATCTTAAAAGAAAACTGTTTACATCAAMATCATTTTGGAAATTATCTCGGCTGTGTTCCCCAAAAAAATTATTTTGAACAATGTTACTGGTTTCCTTTAGAAGGTTCGTAGTAATTATAAATTCTTAGTGTCAGGAAACAAGCAGGAATCATTACTTCCCTTGATAAACTCCAAAGGGATGCTCTCACTGATTTAAAAATGACTGATTGGGAGAGAAACTGTCTACTAATGAAGGTAGTGGGTTAACAATCTGTCTTCACAAAATATATATTGTGACTATATACTGTTTTTTCCCCTAAAAGTGTAAGTGCAAAATCAGGACCAGAAGAGCACCCTTGTTGTTGCACACCATATTATTTTTTCTTCAGTTGATGTTAATTGAAAAAAAAAAAAAAGCAAAACCATGAGAAGATTGGTGCAAATTAGTATTGTATTGCTGTTTCCTTGTTTGCATGAAACCACAGTACTGCAGTTGCAGGACTGKGTTCAGCTGTGCAGTGTTTGTACTACTGGTGAATGCTCATTCTCAGCAGAGATTGATTTCACTGGGCAGACAAGTATAACTGCTCATCAATGTTGATTTTTGCAGTTTGCCAATGTGATTAGATTACAGGAAGATACTGCAGCTACCTCTGTGACTTGCAGTATGTAAGCTGCCGTATCGCAAATCAGTGGTGTCTAAAAATACATGGGAAGTGTACAGTGGTGACTCAGGAGTGACAGTTGTATCTAGTTCATTATTTGTGTGTTTGCTACATGAGATGCCAGCTGTATAAAACTTGCTTCCACTTCTTAAAACTGAGAATATTTCAGCTGATTTTCTCTTATCTGGGAATCCAGCAGATGAACTACTATTTGATGAAATAACTGGATATTCTTCCTTAAGTTCTTGTCTGAATAGAGCATTTAGGGAAGCTGAAACTGTGCTCATCAAATAACAGGATCTGCATTTCCGAGGAAGTGATGAGAATGAATACAATTTGGTACTATCACAAAGTGTGTTGATCAGGAATGTTCTGGCATTTCCAGGGCAATAGCAGGAAGCACGCTCTGCAGACGTGTAAAAAAACCCCACTAAAATTGGCCTTTTGCTTCATAAAAATCTGTCTCTGGCTATGTGCAGTTCAACATCATATACTTCAAAAAATTCTCAAGTTTTATCCTGTGATTGGTTAGTCTTTTTGTTTGTTTGTATTTGAGGACTCTGTGGAAATGAATACAAAGTTTGTCAATGCCAGGCTAAGTCTCTTTTCTGTAATTTCTAACATTTTCTATCCTCAGAGTACTTAAAGAAAGCACTAAACACTTCTTTCCACTTTTTGCTTCAATTTCTGCCCCCTAGTGCTTATAGAGAGATGTCTTCTGCCTTTGCTTTGTCAGACAAACCAAATTGCTTTAATTGTTTTTTGTGAAATACGTGTGTCTTTCAGTCTCACCATTGCCTTTCCTTGTCATGTGTTCTGAATTGCCTCAGTATGGACGGCTGGATGTGTGTGTGGTACCACAGTGGTGTTTTCTGTTCTTTGCTGCAAATAGGTTACATGGGTGTCTTTCACAGCTGCACCGTGGTGATGACTTATAGTCACCTTGACAGAAAATTATGTCACATTTCATTCTGCTGCTGTTTTGTTCTTTTGGGATGTATGTTCATCTTGCATCGGTATGAAAGGAGAAATTTAATTTTTTGTCGTGTTTTACAGATATTACGTGTAATTTATAAACTGTAATAAAAAAGCCTGGTGCATCTTTAAGTACAAACATGCTGGTGATTACTGATGAGGCTTTAAACCCAACAATTTTAATAACTTGTATAATATTTTTAGGGACATCTATTTTAGTAATGTGGGCTTTTAACAGTAGTAATCTTTCTATTGAAAATCCTTAAAGGCACACTTTTTTTTTTCTATTGAAAGAGACTGTTTTAATAAGCTCATGGGTTTTTTCATTAATTGAGATATTTAATGCTTTACTGGATCTAGCTTTTGTAAAAAAATACATATAGTTCTTCTCTTTGCCACTCACATCTGTGGAAAATATCTTGAATACTCATTTACGGTAGCTAGAGCCATGATAATATGGTTAAATCTATAACTCACCAATTAGAGGTAAATTACCTGTCAGCCTATGGCTAGGTTGGCTTGATAAAAGGCATAATTGTATAGAGATTTTATTTCTTAGTTTTTCCACACAAGTGTAAGAATATTTATTGAAAATAAGTATTGCCTTAAAGCAATGACACAGTACACAAATGTAGTCCAGAACTTATTTTTAATATCTCTTCAGTGCCTGTTGTAGCATTGCACACAAACAACATAATTTTCAATTGGCACTGGTAGTACTATAAGTATGTAGAACAGATTTCCCTGAAGTTATTTTTGAAATTTGCCTGACTTTGACTGAACAATGCTATTTACCCTCAAATGTTCAGTTGGACCCTGTTAGACTCTTAACTGCAAGCAGAACACTAAGATGTCGCACATGTGCTGAAACCCATGACTCATCTTAGAATTGGTTAGCTCAGTAACTTCCTGCTTTTTAAAAATGTGAAAGCTTTTCACAATTTTCTGAAGTTCGGATTCTGTAATAGTGCTCCTAGTTTATTGAAAATAGTCTTGCATTTCACCATCACCTTGCACAGGCTTCTTAAAATAACCTGCAGCACTAACTCCTCTCCCTATCAGTTCCCACAGCCCTATTTCTGCCCCGGTCAAGCCTCAAGGTTTCTCAAGTGACTTGCACGTGCCCTATGCATCTTTAAAGGTTTTCAGGTCTTATTCTTATCTGAGGTCTGTGTGTTAGAGAGAGTGGCTGTAGGAAGGGCTCCATCCAGCATTCTAGAAGTTTCACTTCTTGGCATACCAGTTGTTTTTTAAGGAGGGAAAATCTTTGGCTTTCAGGGAATTCAAACTGAGTCAGCATGCAGCAACCAGGATCACAAACCCCAGGTTTTCCCCTGCTGTCCAGCCGTACCCCTTTAATGCTACATACATGCTAACCTGATAGTTCTGGCATCTATTTTGAGGACCTCTAAAATGTAGAGCAGTCATCTGCTTGCTGCAATATAGCAGGGACAGGATTGACATGATCTAAGTGACAAAGTAGGACAGTCCTTTTTGGAGTAACATTCTGAGTGGGTATGAGTGGAACAAGATTGCATTTGCTGAGGGCAGAGAAACTGATGTTGCAGCAAATGAGACATGTGATGCTGAGTGTGCAGTTGGGAGTTTTAAATGTGTGAATTTCCAGAGATAACAGAAGCAGAGAACAGAATATCTTGAAAGGAGAAGGGTTTTTTTTTAAGAAGATACCCAAACTTTATCCCATATGAAGGTGAAGTAGGTAATAGGCAAAGGCTGTATGATCTTGTGTTGAAGCAAGCAAACGGTGCAACAGCATAACTGGAGAAACAATGGTGTTTCGAGATCAAGTCTGTTGAATGTTTTTTGGGAAAGTGGTGGATTTGGAAAAGAGCTGAAGTGGGTCAGCAAGGAAATGACAAAATGTGGGGAGGTTAGGAAGAAGGTGACCTGATTARCATAAAAGTTAAAGCTAAGACAACCTTATCTTTGGTCAGTATTATGTGTTCATCTTTTGCATTCTTTCATTCATGTTGCCTTTGCAAAATCCTGAAAGAATATGATCTTTGACACATTTGTGTGTCAAAATATTTATTAATGCCACCACCTTTCAATTTTCATCCTTTAAGAAAATACAAATACTGAGAGATATGTAGCAATCAGGTTATGGTAGAAAAGAAGAAGGAAGATTCTCTTCCATGTGTTAGCAGCACAAACACATTTATTTTAATTCTGATCAACAGAAAGATAGGTGTTTAATTAGAATGTAAGATTTCCATTGAACTATCTAAAAAATTGTGAGGGTTTTTTGTGGTGTAGATTAGTGTAATCTAACTTCTGGCCACCCTGTGAGAGAGATTCCAAGGGCGACTAAGGCTGCCTCCTAGCCTGACACATGACATGGAAAAGATGGTTATCTGTATCCATGAAAGAGATCTCTTCATTCATGTAAGAGGTCAGAATGAAGAGTTAGACAAAAGGATTTTTAGATACTGGAAAAAAATGCAATTTTTATGTAAATAAATAGACTGCCAAATCAGTAACACATGAAGCCAAACTGATTGAACCTAAATTAAATGTGACCAACTCTGTTTCCTTAATTAACCATCAGAGAATTAACAAAAATATATTTAAATGAGTAATCATCTCTAAATGACAGTCAGAGTTATACATAGAAAATGTTAAAACCAGAAAATTGTTACAAATAGATATATTTAGTACGTTTGGACTCCTCTTATGAAGGCTGCATCTGAAATAGCACTACTAGAATCACTTTGCAAATGTGTGATCTCCACTTCTGGGTGCCCTTTAATTTGACAGTTCTATCATATAAAATATGTACTGTTGAGTGATATGTGTCAGAATTAGAACAGGTAAATGTTGCTTGTGAACTGATATCATTACTAATTGTGATGAGCAGTTCAGGTAATAAATGACATTGTAGAAGCAAATATGGTATTAATAGTGAAATTTCCTAAAGAATCAGAAGTGGAAGAAAAAGTAAAAAATGAGGGAAACGAGATGAAAAGACACTAAAACCCCCTTTACAAACTTATAGTAATGATGAATGCTGAGTCTCAAGCCAAGTAGATTTTTGTTAGAAATGCTTATGACAGACCAATTTTGTATGACATCGTAAAATATCCTGAGTTGGAAGGGACCCACTCCTTCAAGGAAAYGAATTTTTAAAGGCCCACTCATTTTTTACCTTGAACATCGCACTGTCACAAATGTGGGTTTTCTAATTAAAGTGTTATTGTTTTGAAATGCCAAATCTAATACTTTCTAGAAAATTTTCAGAATATATATTTTCTGTTTGCAAACATTTACTGATGTATCACTTAATGTCCCATCYGCAATATCTCTAACCAATAATGGCTTGCAAGAAGGTCAGAAAAGTCCAGAACTATGAGATTTAATCTATGTATTAACCAGGTTCTTTTGGCAAGAGCCAAAGAATTTTATATTTGTTAATTTTGACAGGTTTGTTTCATTGTTATCATCTTTGTAACCCCTATAATACTTTTGGCAAAGATCTGAATTCACTGTCGTATTGTTTCCCATGTTTTGTTAACATTTTTAGGTAGCTCACAGCACTTATGGAGCTGGAATTTAGGACTCAATCTTTTCCTCTTCCTTTACAAGGCAGAGGCAGAGAGATCAAGATGCTGAGAAAGGGAAGAATAGTACTTAGATGTAATTACTCAAGAAAATTAATTTAAATTCTGTGGGAGGTAATCCTTGACTCATCATTGTCTTGTTTTGATGGAGATGATGGTTCTGTGCATAGATACAACTTTTAGGTTTTTTTGCCTCATTTTTGCTCCATTAAATACAAGCCTTTGAAAACGTCCAGAAATATTGTACATTCTGTGGTAMAAGATTTAGAATTTTTTTCTTTGTTACCTTTAAGTGTTTATTCCCTAATCACTGGTATGATCAGTAGAGACTTGAATTAAATTCATTATCAGAAATTAGATGAGTAAACAGGATAAGAAGCCACGTTTTCCTCAATCCTTCAGTTAATACACACTGTTATTAAAATAATAAAAAAGTAAAGAAACCAACACAATGAACAACCCACAAATACTGGCTATAAACAGTAAAGTAATATGTGTAGAGTTTCTGTCTACTAAAGATGATATTTTCAAGTTGGTGAAATGGTGAAAACACTAGTGATGTTTCTTAGTTATAGCAGCCTAAAATTTCTTTTACCAGAATATTACTGCATATAAAAGTAACCAGAGATCTTTCAGGATAAAAATTGTTTCTCTGAACCCTTTGTTTAAAAATAAAGCTTAAATATAGAAAAAAATATTAAAAAATTGATAGCATTCTCCTTCATTGGGTTGTATTTTGTAGGAGACGGCTTTAGGCCTGAATCTGAAGCAGCTCACATTTAATATGCAGGAATCAAATATATTCCAATAGTGGTGATGGTATTCCATCAGACCCTTTCATGTGATTTTATCTGCAATAGGCAGTGTGTTTGACATTCTTTTACACAAAATTCTAGTCTCTGTGATGTACCCAATCTCAGGGGTATCCAAAGAACAAATAGGAAAGTACATTTGCTTTACTTCCCTGCCTGGATTTCACTAATATTAGTTATTTTTAGTAAATTCACACATGAACACATGTCAACAATTTGAATCAAGTACAAAGTAGGCTAACAGAGCTTATTGTTGTTTTCCTCAATTGCTATGATGTATATTATGCATTTATCTGAAAAAGTATTTGCTGAAAACTTCTTTGGTTTTCCTCGGAGTCTTTAAGAACCTGTTTCTTTGTCTTCACTTTCTTCTTGCTAGTCACAGTGTTTTCAGCTTGTTTTTTGATTGTTTTTTAAATTAATTCAATAAATTTTCATTGATTTAATTTTGAAAATTCACTCACAGCTCTTAGTGGGAATGGCTTGCAGTCTATCATTCAGTAGTCATTTGGTTTACGTAGAACATTTGTTAATGTAYTAATTGTTATCAGTGCAAAGGTTATTGCCCGTGAATAGAAAATAAGGAGTCATTTGTGGATAACACCAAGGTTAGGTTAAAGCTTAAGGAGCAACAAGTTTCTTATAATTATCTTTCATTTTTTTAATTCCTTTCTGATCCAATGAATATTCACCAAGGGACTAGTACGTTTAGCTAAGTGATATGTAGTGGGATGTTAGCCTGGCGATTGTGTGCAGGTGACATACAAGGACAGCACTAATATATTCACGGTGAAATTGGGAATCTGAATAAATATAAAAGGTAGCAGTAAGCCTGAATGTATGCCTTAATCATAAGTCTCTTGATATGGTCTTAAAATTTTGATACTTTTGGATGAACTTTTCATATGAACAAATGCATGACTGATCTTATTAGAGATGCCTAATGAATCTTCTGTATACTATAAAATTCTTGCCAAGACATTTAGAAATGCAATTAGCTAATAGAAAGGTGTGATGACAGAAGTTATTTTTGCAGAAAAAGAATATTCAAATTTATTCTAAAAGGCATTGGTGAAGACAGATTGTCTTAAAGATGTTTTACTTGATATGTTGTTGGATGACAATAAAACATCTGCGCCACACTTACAGTAATAGTGAAGGAATAACTACTTATTATTAACATGCAGGTCTGTGGTTTCAAATGCTGCAACACATTGCTGTTGCAAAAATTCAAATTATGTTGTAAAAATTAATCAAGCGCCATTTGCTTGTCTGTGGATTGTTGAGGTAGATACCCAGGAAGTCTAAAACTCTTCTTTGGAAAAGATAGCATTTAAAAATATCTCTATTTCCTTTCAAAGATGTCTACATCAGCACTAATATGATTTATTTTTATCAAAATTTGTCTTGAAAGCTGCCTTTCAATTTCTGAATATAAAGGTAAACATCCTAGGGAAAAAAAAAATCTCTGTACCATAATCACTAAAATTTATGAGTTGGTTGGTTAAACTGCAAGTCTTGAGCTGGATTTGAAGGGAAGACTACAGGTTATAGTTCAATAGTCATTGACAGGTCTCCTTGTTATAATCATTAGTTCAAATGAGAGCTGCAGGCTTGGTTTTGGTTTGGCTTAATCACTGGAAGTTTTTGCACCATTTATTTCTATAGGCGCTAAACCAAATATTGTAACTTAGTTTTTTATTAGCTTCCTCTGTTCTAGAAAAGAATACCATCTTGGTTTGATTTTTTATTGTAGAAGCAAGCAAATTGTTCTTGATGTTTARCATGAACGGTAAAAAGCTGCTTATTTGGAACTGAGTAGCCAAAGTTCACACAGGTAAGGAGCCTCTGTAATTTCATGCCATTTGACTTTTGGGKTTTTTTTATGAGTAGCTAATTTCTCAGGAACAGAGGCAAAATTCCCCTTGTCATTCTTCTTAATCCCTTTATAATTAACAAAACAGAAGACATTAATTTTTCTTTATATCATTGCTAATTAAGTTTGTCTGTTCATTCTGGTGATTTTATATGCTGTTTAAAATCTTTTCAAGTTGAAAATCCAATTTCAGATATTTTCAGTATTAGAAAATCTTTTTTTTTTTATGTGTATTGGTTTCTAGCATGTCCTTTTGTTTCCCATTCTACCCTAACAGAATCACACTGTACCTCAAAATTTTAAAAAAGCTAATTTGAATGCAGGTTCTCAGATAGCARCATCTTTGCAAAAAGGAAAAAAATATAGGTAGTTGCTGGTATGTGGAGAAAAACATTCTTACTGCAGTGATACTAAGGAAACAAAAAATTACATTGGAAAAGAAAATTAATCAGAAGCTTTGTAATATGCCTCAGTGAGAAAGGAGAGGGAATATGACTTTTTTGAGATATCATTTCACCCTTTCAYTTTAAAGACTAACTTGGTTAGAATTCAATATTTTCCTTGTTCCAGTGTAGAAATGGGTTGTTGTGCTGGTACTCCAGCTTTATGCTTGCTTTGGGGGTCACATGGGTAATTCCCAGGAAAACAATTGGCAGGACAGGATAATTGCTGTTGTTTTGAGTCTAAGGGGAATGCTGCTAGGGAGATAATTTGTTCCTGAATATGGAGATCATTCCTCAGCCCTAGATGTCAGTGGGTTTATTTACATGATTGTACCTTTGCTGGAAGAGAGACAGAGTTATTAGCTCTTACACAGTTGAACACATTGTGAAAAGTGCACTTGGTCTATAATACCAAGCAAGTCACTTTGACAAGTGAGCTTCTATGTAAACAGTGATTAATTGCRGACATATCTGAAATTTCCATTTCAGTGACACAGAAAGTTTTAAATGAGGTGATTACTTTCTTTAAGTATTTAAATGTAGCTTGATAACCTGTATTTTACAAAAACTTGAAARCAGTAAATATCTTCATGTGATTTTTTGACTGTCAAAAAATCTAATGTGAAGTTACTTGCGCAAACACTAAGTGTGCAGTACAATATTGTATATATATTATCTGTCAGATCTTTGTTCCTACAAAATTTTACTTCAGCAAAGTGTGAAAAGTTATTTAGAAGTGTCTTATTGCCTCATGTAATCTGCTAAATCATTAATTTAGYGCTACAGTAAATACTGTAAAGATATCCCCCCTCCCACTTTTAAGGGCAGATTGAACCCATCTGAATGTCTACTCAAGTTAGAGAAGACATGAATTGCCCTTCCTCTAAGAAGAAAGTAAACTGAAGTGGAACTACTTTGGGAGTGTGAGAGTAGGACTCTACAGACTTGTATTAATTACAGAGGAGAAAAAAAGAGCTTAACCACTTCTCAACTGCAGGCTGCAATCAGAGTCCTTTTATGGTTTAATGAAGCAGAGTATTTGAAAATAGGAGGAATGTAGCTGGGTGAGTGAGTGGGTTGGTGTTCTGAGACAGAATGTTGTTAAACTCCACACAAATGATGATGAACTCAGAGGCATTGATGCAGGAGGCTATCAGGACCCATTCCTTCCCCTGCTGTTACCATAATTATCATGCCTTCTGATGGCCATATAGGAAACTTCACTCGGTAGATAACAGGCTCTTGTTTCTAGTAAAGTTCTTCACTTTTAACTTCACTCACCAGCTAGGGTAAACCAAACCTCAGAATTGCTTAAACTGATTTAACCAAAGACTGTGTTTGTCTGAGTGTAATCACAAAGTTACAAGGATTTGTGTTCTAGCAATTACAATAATTTCTATCACTCTAAAATAGTTGCTGCTCTCAGCATTAGTTAAAGACAAAACACTAAAGCTCAAAACATAACACCATCACCCCTCCCAAATCTTTGTTAATACTTTTGTGAATGCTGTAATTTACTGATTTCTAACCTAAGCTTGTCAATTTTCTCTGAATTTTGATGACTTCATAAACCACCCCAGCTGTAATTGTCTGGCCATGCCAGCATCGCCAGTTTCTGCAAGATAAAGCTATTTCTGTCCTTCAGTCCTTCTGTTCACCATCCATCCTTCCATTCCACAGTTTAGTGAAGCTTAGTCTCCTGCCCACTGACAGGCTAGATTTCAGCACCTGGTTGTTCGTTGCCCTGAAGAGATGTCAAAACCTGTGAAGCTTCCGCTTTTCTGCTCCAAGTAGCAAGTTTCTTTCTTATCCTGAGTTGCTCATCTAGTTTTTGGAATGATCTTACCAAAGCAATTGTTTTACTTAACACATGGAAGCTTTCATTTTTTTGCCATCCTCAAGGGACGGCAAAGAAGAAGAATCGAGAACACGCATGGAAATGAACTAGAACTTTGTTAAACTGGTTTAAACTCATCTACATTTGGGAATTTGCATTTGTTTAATTAAAGTAATTAAAAATTTATTTCRGTTATGTTGAAGCCATTTGTCATTGCTAATCAGGTCCTTGTAGCGCTTTAGAGCTATATGAATTAAGACAAAGGCATTCTGGCTTAGTGGGTGGCCTGACAGCAGAGAGCCAAAACTGCAAACCCTGGGGAGTAACAGGAAAAGGCAAGAACAGAAGGGACACAGGGAGCAATGGACAACTGGGTGTCCAGTTCCTCAGACCTTGGGGACAGGTCTGCAGCTCCTGCAAAAATATTTTGTGTTATAAGTGCTCCTTTTAAAAGAGTATGTAAGGCTCTGCTCTGTCCCCTCAAATGAATGTATGCATTTCTTGCATGGGAATAAGTAGTGTGGTGACCTGGAGGAGCTGTGGTCTCTCTGGGGTAGAGAGGCCTTACAGAGATATCTGGATAGTCTGGGGCGTGAGGCAGTAACCTACTGCCAGATTTGCCACCTGGGACACAGTAATCCTGGCTACTTGTACAAACTGGGTGACAAGCTGGAGAGAAACACACAGAAAGACATCTGGGAGTCCTGGTCCATGGCAAGTTCAACATGGATCAGCAGTGCCCTGGCAGCCAGGAGGGCCGTCCATGTCCTGGGGGACATCAGGGACAGCAACACCAGCACCGGGCAAGGGAGGGGATTGTCCCACTCTGCTCTGACCTGGGGCAGCCTCACCTCGAGTGCTRGGGRCAGCTTKGGGAGCCACAATAAAAGAAAGATATAAAGATATTAGGGGACTTCCAAAGGAGGGCTACAAAGATGGGAAAGGGCTTGGAGGGGAAGCCATATGAGTAATGGCTGAGGRCACTTGGTCTGTTCAGCCTGGAGAAGGGAAGGCTGAGGGKAGACCTCAGTGCAGTTACATCTTCCTAAAGATGAGCAGCAGAGGGGCTGGTGCTGATCCCTCTGCTGATTTTTGACAGGGCAGAAAGAAATGGAATGGAGCTGCACCAGGGGAAGTTCAGACTAAACATTAGGAAAAGATTTTCCACCCAGAGGGTGGTTGGGCACTGGAACAGGCTCCCCAAGAAAGTAATCATAGCACCAAGGCTGACAGAGTTCAAGGAGAATCAGGGTAGCACTCTTAGTTATATAACTTAGGTACTCCTGCAAAGAGCAGGGATTTGGACTACATGATCCTTATGGGTTCCATTCCAACTTGAGATTCTATGAAAAGCAGTGTGGGATGAGGCAGTGATGTGGGTGGGGCAGCTGAGTGTCCAGCCTGCCAGACAAGTCTTCAGGGGTGAAGTAGATATAAAGTCAAGCCAGGGAGTTAAATTTGTGGGTCAGGGCTAGCAATAYCCTATAAGAAAGAAGATAATGTATTTTTCTGTTAAGTGTTGCAAGAAGGTTCTGTACTGTTTCGTGAGGGCAAAGCTGATGATGTCTCTGGCTAATTAGAGGTCTAATAATTATCTCATCCTTGCTTTGCTGTTGAATGCACAACTTCACAGATCATGTCAATTCACCATTGCAGGATTGAGTGATATAAGCACCTACAAGTTATGTATAACTCACTGTTAAGAGTCCTTCAGATAGACAGCAGTTGACAAAATAAATCTTTTTYTATATACCTTATGACTTTTGAACCCACTTTAAATTAAGTAGAAAAGGAGCTCTTAACCAAGAAAATAACATGGCCCTTGGGTGTCTTAAGTTGGGCATCTAGTACCACTGCTCATTTTATAAAATTGAATGAACTCTGCTAGTACATTCTAATTTTTGTATGATTATAAACTGATCAATTGAGTAGAGGGCTGCATTTCCACACATGATAAAAACCATTAAATGCATAGTGCACATTAGTGTTTATATGGCTAATTTTCTTTCCAAAATTTATTATGCATTTAAGGGATTGTTATATTCAAATGGAGAAGGATTTTCTAATTTCATTCCCACATTTTCTGCTCCAATACATGAATGATGAAATTGTTATTCAGCAGTTGAGGAGAAGACTGCATCTGTCTCATTTAGATACTTACGGTCTAAAATTTTTCTGGAATGTATTCAGTCTCATTCAACTGCTCCAAGCAATATACAACTCATTCACAAATGAACTTAGTGTTAAAAATTCTAGTTTACACAAGTTTTTATTTCACCTTATCTCTGAAACCAGTGTCTTGATGTCATTAATTTTTTAAGAACAGAAATAATACATTTGTTCAGAGTATGATAAGGAGCTGTTACTGTAGTTTACAAAATTGTTCTTGAGGGAACACTGTAGTGTTAAATGTAATCCATACACTTTCTACTAGAGTTTTTTTGAAGGTAAGTTGTGATTTTCCATAAGGTCTGAAATATTTTTTACCTTTTTTGAGTACAGTTGCAACATTGTCACTTTTGCAAACATTGGACTACGGACCATCTTGCTAAACCTGAGAATGTGCTTAAAAGACYAAATATGATCTGAGAGCTGGCAACCAAGAATGTTGCAGAAATTTATTTCCTCAATRTCATCTGGATGGACCAGAACTCAGCTGTTAGGGGTCTAAAGACTGTTTTTATGCATCTCCTTCCATGTGACTGTTCAAATGACTCAATTGATAGGTTTTCATTTATGCTTTTTTACTTTATTGTTTATTTGGGTCATATACTGTTAGTCAGGCTTCCTGTTAGTCTATCTGGCCCTTAAAAATTTTCTGCTTAGACTTCTATGATCTTAATTCAAACAAGTTAACCATTTCAACGCACCAAAACATTGGAAAATCAGGGAGAAAAATCTGTTACTTATTCCCTAACACAAACAAAAGTTATACCAATTTTTAAAGTTACGCTATGAATTTTTTTTGCACTCTCATTTTTATTTTCTTTTTTTTGAAATAAGGTTTTCCTCTGGCTCCATTTTTTCTAGCTCACCCAAGGTTTGCCCCAGCTAGTGTAAGCGAGTAGAGCAGAAGTGGGGTCAAAGTTTAATGAAATTAAGATGTATGRCTACTGGAAATGACATGAGAGGTTTATTTTCCCCTGTTTAATTGTTTTCAAACAGACAGCATTAAATTATGCATAAAGTAGTAATGGTGACAGCAGGCTAAGTTCATAAAAGAAAAAAGATCTCGCATCTGTCTTTGAAATGGCTAATGACTGGGATGTAAAATAGTTTTGTTTCTTTTCTGTGTCTTCAGAGAGAGAAGCTGTTCTAAAACTATRCATAGAATTTGTCACACATAAAGATGGGCATTGGAAGTTTTTCTATTTCGCTCTATTCTGTACATAAAACTTAATTTCGAGAAAAAATGTAAAGTATGTTGGACAACTTCAAATGTGAAAATATTACTAACTCTCACAGGATAATTGTGATTAACCATTRGAAGGAAAAATGTGATAGAAAGTGACTATTTATTAGGATTTTCAAACGAAAGTAGGATGGCAAGTTGCCTTTTAATCAATCACAAGTTATTAGACTCAATATCAAGTGAAATAAGTGGAATCTCATGACCTGAAATCTAAAGTCTACATGTATGTGCATTATCAACATATTTGTTTCATGGCAGCTACCCATATTTTCGTCTTTAGCTCCTGACAGAGAAAAAATAATTTGATCCGTCTTTTACTGGATGTTTGAGTGACTTTGTCTTATAGTTGGTGCTGACTGATAGCAATCGTGAGGATATTTGCCATCAACCAGATAGCAGACTTTTGAATGTATCCCATTTTTGTAGGGATGTAAGAAACTTCATGTGATGGAGGCAGTGCTAACGTGTACATACTAACTCTGCACATGTAAGAAATTGGACTCAAGGTTATTTCCCTTCCTAAAGTATATAAAACAAGCAAACAAAGAATAAACTGGTAAATAAGCTATGAAGTCACCCAACTGAACTAAGATAACGGCATATATGTTATCATAGTGCTGAAGTTTAACCATTAACAACTTGCTAGCATTACAGAAGTTCAGCCCAGATTGTGACAGGTTTCTTTGAGATGCCTATCCTTGAATCTACTTTAGATCTTGCCTTCAAATTCAGAATAAGTATGTGTGCTGTATTTTTTTTTTCATTGTAGATATCACATGAAAATCCTGAAATGGTGCAGAGTTTTCTTTATAAAGCATAGGAACTGAAATAGAGCACAAATTAGCCACAGCATTTTCCAGGTTTTTTTCAACCAGCAGTGACTTTGTTGCAGTCACAGTTAATCTATTTAATTTCCAATGAGTTAAAGTGATTTGTATAGAATGTTGTGTAATGTAGATTCCACTCTCAGTTATATATAATGATATTGGGAAGGTATTTCCAATTTTTCTCTAATGTATAATTCCCCATACTTACTTTATGAAACAAAAGTATAACAAAGAAAGTTCAAGCAAATATTTATTATTTCAGTGATTGCATTGACTGGAGTAATCCCCTGTGAGTGTTGCCCTTTGTGGAGACACAAAGTGTGCGAGTCCTCCTGCAGTGCAGAGTTCCCTGCCCTGTAAATGAGTTAGTTTGCCTTTTGTGGGGAGTCAGAAATCAGGGGCATTTGCTCCTCACTGCTTTCAAAGAGTTACTGCTGCCTAATCCTAGCAAAGACATGCTTGTGAACATCTAATGGAAGAACAGCTTTCCTTTTTTTCCTCCTCCAAGCTGATAAACAGGCAGGAATTTGAGGGATTCCCATTATGTTTTATATGACAGCTTTGTACCACAAACATTCTTGCCTGCTGAGCACTCCTTGCCTGTCACTGGTTATTTGGCTGCTGGCGACTCATCTTGACAACTTGAACTGATCACAAAGCAGAGAAATATCTTATGTTCCAAATGTGACAACTATTTTAAAATAACATTTTGATTATGTTCCAATTAATCATTTATAAAGCTTAGTTCCRTTGCATACTGTCTGCACAGCAAACTTGAATAGCATAAATGAGTGCACTGGTAGCTTTTTATCAAACAYCATAAATCATAAATGCCAGTCACTTAGTGCTTTGAATGTACAGGAAGTTACATAAGCAGTAAGTCTTAGTATTGCTATCATCAATTAAAAAGCAACTTAATCCTATGTTTCTGAATTATATAAATCCTGTAAACAAATCTCACAGATGCCTTTATATACTCTTGCACAGCTTCTTTCAGAGAAGGAAGGTTATACTTCTACCATTATGGCTCTGACAGCCTTACTATTATCCTACTTCCTAAACATATTGCCAGCTTGAATTTTAAGGAACAGTGTTAGTAACCATTTCTGTAATGATGCGTCATTTGAAGCACATGTGCAAAAGCTATCTTTAGATTTTGAGCCAGAAGTATACAGCTCATGTCTCAAAACACTACATCACACAGATAAAATACATTCCAGCACATATTTTCTGCTTTTTGACTGCAAAAAATACCTGTCGGGAATGGGTAGTAGAATAACCTTTGGAGAATCAAAATTATAAGGTTAGACTGTTCTAAATAATTAATTTTGTGGTGCAGTAGGCACCATTATTGAAATGAACTGTATAATTTCCCAGTTTTTACTCTTGGTATTTGAATGTTCATAACCCAAATAATTTGTATTGTTCTTGCTTTCTTAAAATAAGGATGTGAAAGGACTTCTCTCAAATACAGATGCATTCAGGAYTGTGTTTCAAATCTCTTGTGAATATACACCTTTAATGAAAATATAAAGGCTTAAAATTAAAATGGCAAAGGCAGTAGTGCCAAGCTTTAATTAGCTGAATTAATCTTTTTGTGCTTCTAATTGATATTCTGTGTCAACAGAGACAGATAACACATTTAAGAATTTGTCAAGAATGCCTGAAATATAGAGAATAATATGGAAACTACATACTTAGAATATTCAGTAATAGAGCCAGTGGAATTTCTGAAAAATGTTATTATCCCATGCCATATATTGCATTTTTTCCTTCCAAGTTTTCATGCCACTAATAATGCCACTAATACTGCCAATCCTTCCAGTCATTAAAAASTAAAGAATTATTCGTCCATGCTAGTTTCTGCTACTAGCTGTGTATTAGTCCTTCTGGCTCGCATTTTACTTTGCTATTTTTCTGACTGTTTTATGTGAGAAGATTTCTTCTTTTTCTCGTTTTATAAAACTTTCAGAAGTAAGAATTTTTATTAAAAAAAAAAAGCCATGGATCAATTGGTTAAAAGAAATGTAAGACTGGAAAAAATTTTGAATTTTAGTAAAACATTGTTCTTCATGGATCCAGTCTGAAAAAGTGAAGATACAAAAATTATAAATAACTTGTTAGAACTTTAGTCCCATGGATAGAGGACAAAGAGGAATTAATCTTCAGAATGTGAAAAAAGTATCTGCAAAATTCAGTTCATTCTTTCCTCCTCCCTTCTTGCCACTTCTGCCAGTCTCTCCCTTATCGAGCAATATCCTGAGCAGCATATCACTTCCTTGGAGAAAATGGTGACAGGGACCTTCTGTGGGAAACTGTCGCAGAGGATTGGGTTTGACAGGCAGGATGGGGCTAAGATGGGTTTTGCTGCTGCCTGAGATGAAGAATTCGTTTTGGGTGGAATAACCAGAGCGGACTGTAGCGTAGGAAGAGYGGGGAAGGAAGTACAGACCAAACCCTGAGGCTGTGTGCGCAGTTGGGGCAGAGAGAGAGCAGATTGGCCTTCCCAGCAAAGGGGAGCACTATCTAAAAAGCTATTAAACTGCTGTGTATGAAGGGAAAAAAGCATCTGTAMGTATAAATATTTTACTGATTTGTGCTGTTCACTCTTGATGATATTTATTTAATCTTACTTTCCTAATATTTTAAATAAATATATTTGCCATCATACAAGAGAAGAAATCTCACAGCTCAGAATCTTAAAAATCTCRTGGCAAAAACCACATGGGTGGCACTCTTTTGTTCTTGACAATCTCCTCAAAGTTCTTTATGCCTGCTCAAGTGATCAGTGTCTCTTAAAACAATATCCTTAGTTATTGTGCAGGGTCCCTTCTTTCTGTAGGACCACACAGGTAGAGGACAGTGCAATCAGTACCAAACAAAGCACAATGCTTGATGACCTGCTGACACAGAAGATTGGGTTTTGAGGTAGAATRTCATGTGGAAAAATACTACCTATTAAATTTGCCATTGCCTCTCTTTGCTAAATCCTTAAAAGCAGGTCATAAATCTATTCCTACAAGGATTTCTGTCCCAACAGCCACTCTATGGTTAATTCAGCCTGACATCTGAGAGTTAATCTCAGCCTGACATGCCTGCAGAGTAGGCACCTGCAGTTAATTGTGGGCATTTTTCCCCAAATGCTATCTAAGCTAAAAGCAGAAGCTGTGAAGCAAAAAAAAAAAAAAAAAAAAAAAAAAAAAAAAAAAAAAAAAAAAAAAAAAAAAAAAAAAAAAAAAAAAAAAAAAAAAAAAAAATCCAACCTTCCATTGGTTTCTTTTTATTGTGAGAGGTTTTACCCATGTCAAATAATCTTATCACTGTTCTTTCTTTTTTAAGCATGTCTTATACCTTCCACAAATGACATTTTCTAACTGTGATTTTGTTTTGCTGATATTGCTGATATATTTTGCTGATATATTCTCTCTATTTTTCTGCATTCTATTATTAAAAAATACCAAGCTTTCAGCTATATAAGTTATCCTTAGCAGAACTCTTTATTTCTGAAACGTTAGTTTATGACATAACTGTATACAAGTTCCAGTGAACTTTGTACAGTCTGAAAATAATTTATATATTCATGTGCTGTCTGAGAACATAGAGATATTTAGTGTTCTATCCTATGGACATGAATGGAGATACAAAATTTTTTCTTAGTTAAACCTCTGTCTTTACATTTTAGTAGTTGGAAGATAATTGGTTTTAATTTTCTGTGTCATAAATGTGGAAAAAAGTATTTGTATTGCATGCAGCACTATTAAAAAAAATATAACAAATAATTCTGAAGTCAGGACATCTATTGGCCTCTGTAGTGAACTTTCAAACTTGGCTTGTTTGGTTTTCTGTGAATTTACATTAACATGTCTCTATTCTGAAATGATTTTTTGCGAAGAAAGTATAGTACAACTATATAAAAAGTATGCGTTATATTGTCATTGGTATTTACCTCACCATTAATACTTGCTTTCCTGTGTTATTTGGAAAAAAAAACCCAAAAAAAAAACCAAAAAACCCAAACTGCTATAGATACTTATAAGGTAGATGAAACAATATTTTTAAGCGGTTTATCTTTAACCATTTAATGTTAAGATGGCTAGACTAAGCTGATGTCTTTTCTTTTGTAGTCATTGAGGAGAGAAACACTCCTCCAAAGACTGATTCATCCCACTTTAATTGTTACATTTTGTGCACTGACTATAACAGACTTAACTCATCTGAAAGGCTTAGTTTCTTGACTGTAGCTGAGGTTAAATTTGAGAAAACATATCCAGTTACTTAGAATTAGCAATAAAGAGGTTTTCACAGGAGGTGCTTGAAACAGCATTAGAAATATTTTAAAACAATATGGTGATGGAGTTTAGGTGATTTCAAAATAGACAACAACTTTGGCTATTTCAGAGTCATAGTTTKTTTTACTAAATATTATATTAGTCATATCTGACATGCTTTAATTGGTCTCCAAGAGAGACAATGTGAGAACCAGACTTCTTAATGTTTCTTTAATGTTTAACTTCTTAATGTTAAATTTCTTTCGAGATAATGTTTTGGTTCCTAGGTCACTGATGTTTTTAACACTTAAAAATGCATCCAGTAATTTTTTAAATAGTCGAGGTGGTGCTCTAGGACTACTGAGGTTTTCTGGCACCACCTCAGAYAGGAATAATGATTGAAAATTGCTGCATAATGTGTGGGGTGTAGATACAAGTGCCATTTTGGTGTGAGCAACTGATTACTTAATTTTGTGTGCTTGGAAGAATTGCCACTGAACATGGGTTCAATCCCAGAATTATAGAAGATATAAAAGTGCATTTTGCAGCATGTGTGATAATTTTGTGGATCATACTAATAGGTGATGTGTAGATTWATTAGGTTATTTCTGTCTAACATCCCATATCGTAAAGTAAGAATTATTTTCAAGCATTTCATTACATTTTGCAGTTTTCTGTCACTTTCCCTCTGTTGTCTGTTGCAACAGAAATAGGTAATATTTCATTTCCATGACAAAGTAGAATATTTGGGCAGCTATAGTACAGATGAAACGTGG
Source organism: Malurus melanocephalus (assembly GCF_030028575.1). Lineage (NCBI taxonomy): Eukaryota > Metazoa > Chordata > Aves > Passeriformes > Maluridae > Malurus > Malurus melanocephalus. The sequence continues at coordinate 289,523 of NW_026623727.1, read as the reverse complement.
CTCCTACACTACAGCATCRTGCTTAATGAAACAGTGAATATGTTACTGTTGTTGACTTAAGCATAGAAACCCAGGTATTCTCATTTCTAGATCACGCTAACTTCCTGTTTGGTAGATAAATATTTCTATGTATGCTTCCAAAGTCAGAGGTTAAGTTAGAGTTTTTCAACCCTTTTGAAAAAGGTGAAGATAAGGTGAAATGGCCGCTTAAAACAGCAAGTAATTAATTGAGTCTCTCTGTTAACAGGAAGAAGGTCAAGTGCACATAACTATTGTGATTACACAGTCTGCATTACAAGCAGCTGAGTCATTTAACCAGAAAGTGGTTAGATTGGAAGGCTGAGAAACAATTAAATGTGATTTTACTTCAAACTAGTAGCTATACTTCCAAGTTACTATAGTATTTTAAGAGTCACTTGTCATGTTGTTTTGCAGTATTAATTAGTTTTATTGCTGTGAAACATTTTATTTAGTTTTCAATTGTCTTATTTTTTTCCCTTGCTTTGCTTTAGCTAAGTGGCTGTAATTTAAAAATGGTAATTTCTAATGAAGATGTATTTTCTTTTTTTATTTTTTTTTTTACTTTGTCTTGTATATAATTCTGAAAGCTTTTCACATACATAGTTTTAATTGCTGGATCCAAAGTGTGGAAAGGATTTCTTCATTTTGTTATTATACATCTAGTTTATACTGGGGAGAATCCATGAGTATCTGCTGATGGAGATCAAATAACTTGTGATAACCTTCCGACACGTATAGGCCATAGTGCCAAGTGCCACGTCCACTTGTTTCTTGAACACTTCTAAGAGAAGTGCAGAGCTTGGGAGAGCTGTTTACTTGTTCTAATTATTGCATGGCTGCATGACAAAGTTTATGACTCCTTTTCTGAGGCTTCATGCAGGTGTTGTATTGTTATTTTTGTTTAGAGTTTGCTCAGAACTCACCAAGAAATTTCAAGGAAGCATGACTGTAGGTTATACACGAACAGTTTAAAATGTAAGAAAAATAAAACAMTACCTTTCCAGCAGTGCATGCTTGGCATCTATAATTATTTTAGAACACTACTTTCAGTAAAAGCAAAATGGGTTTTTGTCAGTAAATGATTTTGCTTTTTAACAGAGGTTTGACTAAGAAATAATGTAGTATGGTGTTAGAATTACAAGATGTTACTAGAAGCAGTTTTCCTCATTTTTAATTATAACTTTGTACATATTTTGCACTGGAGATGCTGAACAAATCAAGCATCACCAGAACTTATGCCTAACCACTTGGTGCAACTGCTGTCTTTAAGTACTTATTTTGTAAATTGTGGGAGAAAAATGGTGAATATACAAAATGGATCACTACACCAGCATTTATTAAGACTTGGGCCTGCTTCCTCAAATTCAGCCCAAAGGAAATCAAGGTGTTGACGAATTTTTTTTGATGCTCTCATTATCTGCTAACATTSTCAACATTACATATAACTTCTGCATAATATTTGTGTTTGAAAAAATTGCTAATCTAATCTATTTCACTTCCTCTAAAGGTATAGCACAGTTTTAGGTCAGAAAGGAGTTCAAGCATTGATACAGACGGGCAAGCATGGACTCAAAAAGTTTTTGTAGTGTAGAATACCGTTTGGAAGAGGATGAAAAACAAAGAAAATGTAAATGACTTCATGACCTGTAATAAATTTGCATCATTTAAAACAAAGAGAAGGGCCTTAGAAATGTCTTATCTGAGCAAAATCTTCAATTGGTTTATTTCTTATTCTATTCATGGAATCTAAAATACGCTTAAAGGTGTTAATTAAGGAATAGGTTTTGTCAAGCAAAGCTGGTATGTTTTATCAGYAAAATTACAAAACAACTAGATAAATACAATTTCAATAGATAGATATAGATATTTGTTATCTTCAAGAATTCTTTTTAATGCCACATAATACTTTGATCAAGAAATTTGCCTTTTAGGGAGTTAATGTGGTACATTAGACAGGTTATAAACAGGTTCTGTTCAGCTGTGAAGGTGTAGATATGGTTGGAGGCACATCTGTGAGCAGTGATAGTTCCTGCAGATTGCTATGTCAGTCAAAGGTAGGTACTGGTTTTSTGAATTGTCTTCATAATCATTGGCCAAGTGTGCAAGTGATGCCAGGACAGACAGGATAGACCTCACAATGTGATATCAATCACATGGCTGGTGTTCAAAAATATGTGAATACAGAATGTGAAGTGCAAGTAGTGACCTAAACTTTATTGTTTAATTGTTTTAGCAAGCAGTTTACTCAGAGAGATTTTTTTGTTACTTTTGGTATCTTTTCAACATCATCTCCTAGGATGAAAAGGATGAGTTTTTACCTGCTTGTACAAAAAGAAATGGAATGCTCAGAAACAGGAAAAAGATTCTTGGACTGTACCAGCAAATAAGGCCATGTTGCTCTGCTTAACAATCAATTAAATGTAGTAATAAGCCAAGCTGAATAAAACTAGGCTCCCATGTGTGCTAAGAAGAAAATGGAAATGTTGGAGGAATTTGAAAAATGGTGATGAAAAGTGGTCCCAGGACTGGAAAACTGTGTGCTAAGAAGTTTAGGGAATTCTGGCTGATGAATCCAAGAGAAATTTAATAACTGTTGTGCCCAAATCTTTCTTCATGAAGAAGAAATAAGATGTTGGGTGGTTTTCTGCCTTGGAGGAGAAGGCATGAAATTGAAATTGAAGTAGGATAAATTCAATTTTGAATGCAGATGCAGTTTCCTAATAGCAAGGATAATTAAACTGTGGAGTAATTTCTCTGGATGTTAGTCTCATTGCAACTCAGAATGTTGAGACATGATATCATAACATTCTTTAAAAATGCTTTATAATAGAATTAAATACTGCCTGAAAAACACAGAAAAAAAAAATTGTGGTCTACAGCAGATAAATAAGGTGATCAGTATGGTTTCTTCTAGCATTAGAGCTAGCACCAGTGACAAAATATTTTGTGTTTTAAGATATTAGCATCCTGATTCTTCATGCACTTGAATAAACCTAAAGGCTGTAGAAGTGAAAAAGCATTGTTGTGTTAAGGTGCTTCTGGTGATTATCTGATTTTACTGACCACTCAAGGCAGGTTAGACTCCGAAGTTTGGTCAGGCTGCCAAGAAAGCTGTGTCCCACTGAGCTCTGAGTACCTCTGTGATTCCCAGCCCCTAAGGGCAACCTGCACCACTGGAGTTTCCCTTGCTGGAGCTCATGTTGTTTGCTAATCTCATTTGCTCTTTACCTTTCCAAAAATTCTGAATTCCTAATCAGCAATTAGAGAGATGGCAATAGCAATTTATCCAAACTCAAGGATCAGCATCAGAAAGTGCTGGGGTTATTCCCTATATTGAAGTCATATGGTTAAATCATTGATTAATTCCTCCCAAGATTGTTATTTAAAATATTATGAAACTATGTCTTCCTTAAGAAGGTACATAAAATAAAAGGCTGAACTGGAATATACAGCTATTCATGTGAAACTTATGCTAAATAAAATATTACTCTAATTTATGTAATGATTGGAAAATTCTAGACTGGGGAATCAAAGCATGGTCTTTATTCATGTTCATTGCCCCACACCGCTTGTTGAAAATAAGGTTTCCAGRCTTGGTAAACTGTAAAGGGAACCTACTTGATATTCTGAAGTTCAAAATTAGGTTTCTTGAATTTTATTGCATTATATTGAAAGATAAATTTATTTCACACACAAGAAAAAAACCCCAAACCTCAARCCAATTTTAAAATATTTTGAATACTTTTTTTTGGCATAATATTTTTTTAAAATAGTTTGAACCCATTTTTCTTTTTAACTTTTGGAACTGGAAAGGAACCTCAAATGCCTTTAGTCATGCAGCAGTGTGGGCAAGATTTATCTCAGCTTTGCTTTTTAAAGAAGTGTAATCTTGACTTGCTACCATTTGACCAGAGATGAGCTTAGAGATGATTTTAGCCACGAAAACTGTAATATACACCTCTGCCAATTGCATGTCTAGCAGATTGTACTTGAAGTCTTAATAGGGAGAACCCAAGCATCAATAGGAAATAAAAACAGTTTGTTCCTTCCCTGACTTTTCTGTGTACAAGCAGCAGATAAAAATAATTTTTTTTTAATAACCTGGAGATATCCTACTAAGTTAGCATAGTTAAATAATTAAAAGTGTAGAGTGAAAAAAAAGTATAAAGAAATGAAAGAAAATTTATAGTGCATATATGTCTGCATTAGCCTGTCAAAACTACAGTAGAGTAACACTTTAAATAGTCTATCTATTAATAGGCATCCAGGAAGTTGAAATATTCAGGCTGGACATGCAAGTTCATCTTTGCTTTCTCATATTATTATGTAATATAAGGTCAGAATCGACTCAATAAGAGATACTTATGGGAAAATAAGTGAACACATAATAATGCATTCAGAAGCTGACAATTTCAGAAAATKTTGCAACTTTTTTTTAACTTCCACAATTCCCTGGGCAAGCTTTACCTAAATTAGTGATAGACATTACTATAACATGGAAAGACTTTTTCTCCCCAAAGTGATTGAATGAAATGAATGTTTAACACAATATGATGAGGAATTCAGGTTTTAATACATTAATCTATTTGCAAAGGTGCCCTCCTCATTGGTAGTGGGATGCTTTACTTGTGACGTTGTGGGGTGTATTTTTCATGATAAAAGGTTTATTGGTTGTTGTGGTGTTTGTAAGCAGATCATGATCTGCTCTTCAATGATGGTTTGCAGAGACAACGATGGCAGTAACTCACCATGGAACATAAYGACTGATGCTAAATCAAGGAGAAATGGAATCTTCTAATGACTTGCTGAGTGTCTATTTCTTTAATTTTCTTTAAACAATGGGAACTTTACTGATTGTGTAATCTTATTCTCTGTCTCAGGTCTCCTAGAAATCCTGAACAGAAGATCATTAAACGAGTGATTGCCCTTGAAGGAGACATTATCAAGTAAGTATTTTAAGCTTTAGTCTCAGAGTCTTTATAGGAATTGTGCAGCTTTTTAGTATATTTTAAATCAGTATCCTAGACAACGAGTACTTTCTAGCATTTTCTTTCTATTATTAACAAGGATGTCAGCATTGTACCTGTCTCTCTTTTAATGACAGGAGAAATGCTACACAAAGCTACTCACTCTCTGGTGAAATGCRCATGGGTACAAATAATGCTTGTTTCTGAGAATATCTCTGCCACAAATCAAGGCAGATAATTGTACAGCAGTTTTCAATGAGATTATAGGGCTGTGATCTTTCATTTAGAAACTCCAGTTGCTGTTTCATACTGGGGTGGGCAAGTAAAAGTAGGTTGTTTTTTAGGTTTCTATTTATTTATTTATTTCAGAATTTTATAGTTTATATTTTATTTAATTTTAATTTATTTTTGAGGCAAAGAACCCTTATAGATTACTGTCTTCACTGCAGTGTGTTGTCATCTGTAGGGAATATGGTGGAACTGATTTTGAGTAATTTATTCTATCAGAAAAAGAAAAAAAAACATTGAAGCAAGAGTAGACTCTAGAGTACTTCAAGACTTGGTTTACTCTGGCAGATAAACCTTCCTACTGGGGCTGGGTGGAAATAAATTGCCAGTAGATGTAAATAAAAAGTTTTTTTGAGAACAGTATTATTTTGAAGGAAATGCTTGGTCGAAAAGGTTTCTTTTTCCCTGGTACTTAATCAAATAGAAATAGAGCTGGGAGGGTAAATCCCTATTTTCCTACCTAAGATGTGAATAATCCTGGGAGATCTCAGACAATATGGCAGACTGTGACTCAATTCATTTAGATAATGATTCTTGCTTTGGTGTAGTGAATACTTAAGAAGTACTTGACAGCTGCAATTCAAATCAAGGATTTGAGTTTGATCTCAGTGGTCCATAGTTACATGGGCACTGTGGAATATGCCTATGCATTTTTTCCCTCTTGCAGTCAATAAAATTTCGGYTTTATTGAAAAATTCTGAATCATCTCAATTTGAGAAATCAAAATAAACTGTTGCCTCTATGTTGACACAAAATATCTTAAATAACAGGCAGAAAGAAGATAATTTGTTGTCCAAAAACAATAGACATCCACAGCTAAAACTAACCATCACTTTCAAGCACTAAAGACACAGGAGTAGTGTGTACACTGTCTTTTATTGGCCTGTGCCTTAAGAAGGTGGTTATTTCTTGCTGCAGTTGATGTTATTGCTGTAATTCATAGACGTGATGAKAATGTTATTCCTGTTTCAGTATTCCTCATTCATTTCTGTGGCAGTATCAGAAAGAGATTGCAMTATAAGGTAACTTCAAGGGTTACTTTACATTGTTCTATATTATTAACATATTTGCCTTAATTTTTGAAACTAAGTGTAGATTTTTGATAGAAAAAAAGGACATTTAATAACATAAATTCTAGCTTTAGGAAATTAAGTATTCTCTACATTCRAATTCCCTAAGACTTGGAATATTCATTAACATTTGTGGCCACTCTTGGCCAAATGGACAAAAGTGTGTTGGGCAAGTGTGTTCGGAATGGTCATTGAATCAGTCATGGACACAGAAGGCTGTACAACAATCCTCATTTGTCTGTGGCATGCCTGGTTAGATTACTTTATTGATAGAAATACCAATCTCAATAATTCAGACATGCTTTTTTTTTTTTTTTTTWWTTYMARRWSKKRMMAWTKSCYYMRRRSYTTTTKSYKKWWKKYYTKGSYTTKGSYKGGRWWRRRWWAATTTGTTTCCTGTAGCTGGTTCAATGCTGTGGTTTTTTGCTTTAGAATGAGAATAATGTTGATAACAAAATGATGTTTCAGTTGTCGATGAGTAGAGCTTGCTCTAAGTCAGGAACTTTCCAGTTTCCTATCTCTGCCAATGAGGAGGTGCAAAAAAATCTGGGATGGAACATGACTAGGACAGCTAACGCAAAGTGGACAAAAGGATATTCCATACCATGGAATWCAATAGTGTGTAAACTGTGGGGAGCTGGCTGGGAGGCACTGATCACTGCTTGGGGATGGGTGAKGAGCGATTTCATTGTGTATCACTTGCTGTTCTTGACTTTTATTCCTCTTTTTATCCTTTTACTAGTGCTACTACTAATAACAGTAATAATAATAAAAATAATAGCAACAAAAAACTCTAACAAAGTACTAGTAATTATTATTGTATTAATTTCTGTTGCTGTTATTAGCATTATATTTTATTTCTTTTCCATTATTAAACTGTTCTTGCTCTACCCAGAAAGTTTACCTTTTCTATCCAATTCTCCTCCCTGTCCCTGGCAGTGAGGGGTGCAGTGAGGCAGTGGCTGAATGGCATTTAGTTTCCAGCTGAGGCAATGGTGACAAGCAGCATTGCCATGGGTTGAGACAAGAGTGACAGGCAATTTGATGTGTGATTCTGTAGTTCTTTCATAGCTGAAAAAATTATCTTTGATACATTTGGAGCATGATTAAGGATAACATGTCACAAGAAAGCTGTGTTTTCTCATGTTATCAGTTAAGGTAAGTTAGTGTTTTACTGTGTCTTGAGTTCTGGAGTTACAAATYCATGGCAGAAAAATCCTGTTTTTCAAATCTCAATTTCTAAAAGTATTCAATAAAATGAAAATGATGACATTTAAAAAGTAATAATGACTGACTTCTAGTTTTTGAAAAGGTGTGTAGGTGAAAGATCTATTATAGGTCTCTTTTGACCTTTCATTTTGTATTTTTCAGGTAGTCAGACATTATGAGCTACATAATATTTTACATTTGAAATTGTTTGAGGCATTGGAAAATGCTACAAACTCACTGAAATAAAAATGCTGTAATTTCAGTTTTCTGTTCCWGTTTCCAGTCTAGTTGCTAGTGCAGGTGAAGTGAGTTTGGTAGTGTCTTGGAAATAAYCAGAAGTGTATAGTGCATGCCACAAGCCTATAACAGATAATTTATTTTAAATAAGYTAGTACAACTTCTTCTTCAAAAGAATTTAAAGATTGGACAAAAAAAMCCCCAACATTTAGTCCTTGAGAATGAGTCTGTAGGTCAGCTTGTGTACAGACAATATTGCAAAGTGTAGCTCCCTGGATCAAGATTTGTTTTGTTTTCCATGGATTCACAGGAGAATTAACTTTAAGTAGAAAATCGGTTCCTGAACACTGTTTAAATGATAAGTCTTCCAAAGGAGGCCTTATTTTAAAAGTCAATAGAATCCAATTTGTTAAAAATTAATATTGGTATTATAAAACACTCRGAATAACTTGAAATTAAACTTATTAAAACTCATTTATCTTAAATGCATTACTGGTAATTCAAAAATCTATAGTACTGTTTCACAGATGAGTTATGGTATGTTTTCAGTAACAAAAATAAATGATGGTCTATGTGAAGGAAACTAAAATTGGTATTAAGCTAGTAACATTTGAAATTAAGTCTGTTCAGTACCTTGCTGAACTAATTTGTTTTCCTCTGTCTGTCACAGTTCCACAGGTCTGCAGGAGCTTGGTGCCTTTTTTCATCTAATTGTTTGTTTCTTAATACTATACCTGAGTTTAGAATGRTTAGTGAGCCTCTAGGAAGAGTCATTTTTTTAAAATAGGTTATGTCCAGAAACATTGTTAGGCTCTTCAGGAGTCAGTGTTCTGAATTGAATGCTTCAGCAAAATGCTACATTTACACGTTGCRTCTTGCAAAATTGCTCTGAAGATGTGAATAAGGAAATACTCCTTGTTTCTCAAAGCATGGTAATGCAGGCATAAATCATTACACCGATATGCTGTAGGCCTAAACCAACTTTTCAACAGTAACTTTTCAACTTTTACTGCAACAGTTATCATTAAGTTGTAGAAATTATTTCCACAGAAAGTTTGGAAGCAAAGAGATATAATGGGATTTGAAAAAAGGTAGAGAATTAATAGAAATATAATTAATAGAATAAATCAGCTATAGCTATTAAATGCAACAATCACTGTATAACTTTATATACTCCTGTTTTCAAGTTTATGCAGACTGTGATATTTCTTCCAGTCAAAGATCACATACTTCTTTGAATTATAAGCAAAATCTGCTCATTTCATGATCTGCTCATTTCTACTCATCCAGTTGTTGGAGACCTTTTTCAGCTTCAAACTGTCATTACTCTATGCAGGTGTTTGTTTTTTTTTTTATTCTTAGAGAATAAAATCCTTTTATTCTCTTGATGCTGTCCAGTATCCCTTCAGATTGAAAAAGACAATCAGTAAGGATTTTTTACTGTTTTGTTTTTGTTTTATTGAACCAACAACCAACTCAATTTCATCAGACATTATGGCTGCCATTTTTCTTTTTAACTGAGGTCCAGGAATGATTGTCCCACAAAACAGCTGTCTTCACACAGAGACCGTAGGGCTTGATAACAACTTGTGTTAGATGACACAAAAAAACATCAGTTTCTGCCTCTAGAAAGCAAAACAGCCTTCAGAAAAAMTCAGACTTTGCCAGTGTTGGAACTCAAGAATGTCTCTATACATAACATTTTCAGGGCAATCACCAGGCAGGAATTGCATACAATCCTTTGCCTTTAATTATACAGAAGCAATTTTATGGTCACTAGTGCTGTAGTAAGACTCTTTTTGTTCACTCTTTCTTCACTGCCCCCAACATATATACCCAGGCCTCTGGTAACTATTCTGAGGTACTGGTTATGTGGTAAAGTACTGCTTGAAATGGCTGAAAATTAGAGTAGGAAAATGCATTATCAGTAAAACACATGAAAAGTCTAGGAATCACAGTAGATAGTGACACACAGGGTATGTTTATGGCTGTCTCCTCTTCTTCATCAAAGTCCACTGTGTCTGTCTTTGGGTTGTGAATATAAATCTGTGAGTGGTCAGGAGTGGTACAGTGACAGAAATGGTAGATGCATCTGCAGAAATGAGAACAGATTGTACAGACACACAGCACAGTCCTCGGAGATTACAAATTTTAGAATATATTTTATTTTGACTAAGYGTCTTCTTCATATTGTATCTTAGTTCTTTATGTACCTAAAGGACATAGTAGCARTCTAATTACCTTAGATGAAAACTCTTCATCTTCTAAAATATTTTTATTTTGTGTCCATGTGCACAGAATTTATRTATCACAGGTTTTATGCACTTTATTTGGCACTACTTACTGTTAGGTACTGATGGGATTTTTTTAGCCAATGAAAGGGTTTTTTAGGTTCAGCTGTACTGCTCTGTCATGACTCTAGCATTGATCATATTCTTRTAAGTCTCCTAAATAGAGTTTGCATTGATTTTGATTCCATTTCCATATGCAGAGTTTTTACGTGACTGGACTCCGTTTCTGTAAATGCAAATGATGGAAATGTATATTGGTGCAGCATCTTTAACCCAGAAAAACAATTTGACAAATGCATGATGAAGATTTTCTGTATCCATAATGAATTTCTAAGGGTCTGTAGATTTTTAGGTATAGTACTAAGGGTATAAAAAGCTGGATTTCTGAAATTTGACATTATGACCAGGACTGTGATACACAAAATGTTTTTTGAAGAGAAAAATACTGTTTTGTAAGAGACCACACATAGTCTTTAGTGGGCATTTTGGGGTAGAAAGACAAMAATTATGTGGAACAAATACAGCAGAGGTCTCAACAGGGGCTGCAGCAGTTACCCTGCCAGCAGATTGGCCAATGGGRCYTGTTCAKCCTGGAGAAGAGAAGRCTTTGGGGTGACCTGACAGAAAGCCCCCCAGTACCTATGRGTAGGTTAGCAGGGAAGTGGAGCTGGGCCTAGGGGTGCACTGGCCATAGAGGTTCAAAACAGATTAAAAAAATTCTGTTTGAGATGGTCAGGCAATGGTGCTAATTCCAGAGCAGCTGTGGCCTCCATCCTTGGAGACGGGCAAGACCTGACTGAATAAAGCTCTCAGTAACTGCCCTTGCAGCTAACCCTGATTTTGGTAGGAGTTTGGGCTGGAGACCTCCTGATGACCTCTGCAACACGAACTATCTATGATTTCTGATAGCAAATACTAATTTTCAAATATGTTACTTCACAATTCAGTGAATGTTTTCACTGTTAGAAGCTTAAACAAGTGCTAWGTAGTCATCTCATTTAAGAGAGCATGTCTTTTGTAGACATTTTTCTTTAAAGAAACACATTWGATTTTTGTTTCCCTGAAAGTTGATTTGCTGCCAAGACATCAGATGGTTAGAAAAGACATGCATAAAAGTATAGTCATCCCAATGGGAAACTCAGTAGGTTGTTTTTATGAAGATTTTCAAAAAGTGAGCAGCAAGCAACTAAAATGCATTAACACTTTAAAAGCCCAATACTTGATAAAATATGTTAATGTAATTTTCAAAAATTAWTTTCTTTTTGCAGTCTATGGATACAAATGTCATTAGAGATCTGAAATTTGGCCCTGAAATCCATACTTAGACATCAGAATAAAGGGTGTGTTTAGTAAAAATGCTCTTTGTTCTGAGCAGTTTAGAAGTGCATCTTCTCAGTGGTTAGATGTCTGGTTAAGTAGCATGTGGATATAAGCTCAGCTCCATTTCAGCTCTGGCACTCATCTACGTGTGTTGCATTAAAAGCTCACTGTGACAAGAACAAAGATGAGGGTAGGAGGAAGGAAAGAGTATTAAACCCATTTTATAGATGAGAAAGTCAGGATGAAAGATGTTGTTGTACACTTATGCTTATATAAGAAGCTTATGGAACAGATATTAAGTGAGCTCCCTGGGCTCCTCATCTCAGAAAATGAACAGTAAGTTCATGTATTTGTCAGCACAGATTTTTCTGGGTGTACTGGAAGTCAAACAAGTTCAAAACCTGGAAATTCGTGCACTTGCCTCCTGTAAATTGAAACTACAGTTTTTATTWACTCCAGCAGTATTAGGACTAGGCATATTCTTATGTTTGCARTTTGAGGAAAAATATGCTGAAACAGAATAGTCTGCTCTGAATAATCTAAATAAATCTTACTGGTTATTTCWCTTTACAGCAGTGCAAAAGTCCTCTTTCTGTCTTGAATATATTTTGTGTGCTGAACTCAGCCAGTGACACCGTGAAAGAGTTGTATCCACATCCCATAATGAGTAGAAAACTGTCTTGCAAGATAGTCTCAGTATGAGGTTGTTTTATTATCTGCATCATTATTCTGGCTTCAGAGTCCCAAATGATGACTTTTTTTGGTGTGTGTGAATAGTTTTTTTTTCCATCTGAATTCCTTTGTCTCCTCTGAAGAAAGATTTAAGCAGACTTTCTGTTCATTTCAAATCGAGTAATGGTCAGGTAACTGCAAATCACCGAGGTAGTGGTTTTTAAAAGATATTGCTTTTCTTGCACCCCTTCCATTTCTATACACACACACACACACACACACACAAGCCTGCTCTTTCCTCCTGCCTTCCATCTTACAGAACTGGAGATACTACTCCCTCATGTGATTAATTTAAGCTGATTGTATGCATGATACTACTCCAGTCTAATGATAAAATTCTTTTCCATCTCCAAGCATGTGCAGGAAAACAACAGCAGCTGCATCACTTTTGATGCTGTACATAAAAAAAAAAAGCATAGCTTGCCTCCAGTGTTCTTCCTAAATGCTCATATTTCCARTGCTTTCACCTGGGCTCCCTTTTGGGACTGCTGAAGGCAGCTTAAGTGAACACCATGTACTTGTCATTGCAATGAGCTGACAGGGACCACATGTCTGCTTACCAACTGCAGCTGAAGTGCAGGAACTTCTTAAAATGCACCGACACTGCCGTTTGGGATCATCTGAACAGGCTCTCATAGGAGCGCAGCCTCAGCTGCTGTGAACACTCTCAGCTCTCTTCATGTTAAGAGAAATTGGCCAATTTAGTCTAAATGAAAATCTGGTTAAAACATTTTTTTGAGGATAAGAGCATATGTAAAGAATTTTTTTTTTTTTTGAGGGGGGATTAGACTATATGTAAAAAATACAAAAATGTCACCTCTTCAAAGTTGATTTTATGCATTTCATATTTTTCCATTGAGTGTAAATTCTACACAATTCTACACAGAACGAACAGATGATAATTTAGCTCTCTATTATTTTTTTTGAACTTAAAAAAAAATTGTGTGAAATTTCCCATTTGTTTTTTCCTTTCTTTAATAGATTTATAGCCTGACAGTTTTTTTAGTGCCTCTGCCTATTTTGCAGCAATGTTTGTCAGCCATATGCAATAATTTGCCGTGTTTAAATTTGAAAATTTTGACATTGTGTTTTTTTATTGTGGAAAAATTACAAATATATGCTGGCAGAAATATTAATTGTAAATTGTTAATTTAAAAACATTGCCTCTATAGTTTTGTATTGGATTGTATGCAAACCAATCAGATGTCCTGAATAGTTCACAACAGCAGAACTAATAAGGTTTTGAAACTGATCACCCCAGTGTTTATAAGATTCAAATGATAACAGGAGGGAAAATGACTATTATCTTTTAAAATTATTATAGAACTGACTTGTTGACATTCTGTCTCTGTAGAGTAAATTGTGTGATGAAAGTATAGTGTATTTTGTGTATAATGGGTGACAAGTCATTAAGTGGAGTCTCTGGCATCCATACACAGAAACAAGAAATATTTTTTGCTTTACTGTAGTCTGTATGCAGTGATAACAAAAATAATTTCTGYTCACTGGCCATTATGCCATGAGGTTTTTAATATGCAGCCAAAAAGGTTATGATCAGCTGTGTGTTAGCTATTTCTAGAACTTCAGATATATCCCAGCTACCATGTCTAATGACCATTTCAATTTTGTATATATCAAAATTAATACTTAATCATTTATTACAACATCAGTGGGAGGAAGTGATAAATGCTGAAAAAGGTTGTGATAGGATTGCTGTAGTTGAAAACCAAAGTATAGTCACATGCTGGAAGTGGGAGTCTAATGAGTGATGGACCTCTAAAAGAGATAAAATAGAATAATGGATGAGAAAATCAATGAGCAGGTTACAAATAGGTATGTGTTGAAAAAAGAAAGGTGAGTTTTAATGGATTTTGGGGAACTGACTTGTTGATTGGCTGAATTAATCACAATCTGACTGCTTGTGATTCCCAAAAAGTGCCTACATGCAGCATAATGGAAATAGAGGACATATGTAATGAAAAGGATCAGTATTTTTTGTATACTCAGGAGTATTATGGAGCRTGTCTTGTCATATTTCTGATATACTATGTGTAGGTATGACCATATTTATAAGAAGGATTTAGGTTTATAGTAATAAAAGTCATTCTACTGTTTCTAAAACTTATGCAGTATTTAAAACTTTAATTAAACAGGTTTTCAAGAATGGGGAATAGAGACTGAGTTCATAAACTAGRCAGAAATGCTTTGTAAATGAAGAAGAGAGCTAATTAAGCCAAGCATAGCAGCATAATATTAATTTTTAAAAACACTTCAAGTATATTTGTAGTAAATCTTGCCACAGCTACTGCATATTTCCTAATGAATTATTCTACAGTTTAGATTCATTGTCTATGCTGCCAACACTCCATGGCCAGGTAAAAAATTGTGTCCTTAGGCATTATGCTAATGTTTATTTCAGCACAATTAACTCTTTGAGCCAAATTTATGGAAAGGTCAAAAATGACTTAAGGAATCTTTAGGCACCAAAATATTTTTCACCCCTGTAAGTTTTATTCAACTGAAGTTAATTCTAGTTTCTTTGCTGAGGAGACAGAGGTTAATATGGAGTGCTTGCTGGTMTCTATCAAGAGCTCTGTCACATGGCATAGAAGAGAGCTCAGTTTTGTTATATGTGTGGCAGRCAATTAAAGGAGTTAGTGAACTGCTACATTTCCTTCCATATGAAAAAGTATTCAACTCTGTGTTTTTACATTGTCAGATTTTAATAGTTAAGTCAAAAGCACTTGCTGATGTTTGGCTGCAGTGTTTGTGTTTCTATGTTTCCTCTATTTGTCTAAAGAACCTTGAACATTGTGAATTATTTGAGAGATGTAATAAACCTGTTAGGATATTAATTTTTTGGTTGAGTTTCTCTATTTCTTTAAAGGAGTTTCTGTATTTCTTTAGTTTCCTGATAGATTACAGAGAGGTCCTTAATTTTGTCTTCTTCTGASAAATACTCATGTTTGAACTCAGGTTCAGTTAGATCAGCTTTAGATACATTCTTTTGGGATCTCCACTACATAAAAAATGAAAATATGGGTTAATTTTTGAAGTAATAACAAATGCCTGGGGACTTTTTAATCAAATTGTTTCCCTCTGTCAGTTCAAATACTCCTTTTTTTTTTCCCAGAGAATTTTAGAAGTATAGTTAATATTGAATTTTTCATAATTACATTCTTTCTTTCTGGGTGACATAGAATTAAACTGTTTCACTATTATAGTTTGTAGCATCCTTATCCATTTTCCCACTATTCATTCTTGAAATTACCCAAACATGGACAAAAATAGCAGACATACCAGGAAAGGTATATATACGTCTATTGAGTTTTGTAGAAAGTTTCTTAAAATCTGGATTATTATCTGTGTTGCTCAAAGGCTGAGGTGACAGGCTTTCCTGGGAGCTCCCTAACTGATGTTTCATTAACAGTCTTAATGAAAAAGACCCCAAACTTAAATTAAAAATAAAATTAAAAAAAAAAAATTAAAAGAGTATGAGACAGAAAGAAAAGAGGAAAGCTATACCCACAGTCAGCTGGAAAGGAAGAACCTGGAATATCACCAGGCAAGATTCTTTTTCCCATCATTTTCTTCAGCACCACAGATATTCCCCTGAACACTTCCCACCATGATTATTTGGTTAAAGCAGGATCAGTGTGGTGTCCCAGCTGGTTTCCTTTGCACTCCAGTGCTGATGTTTCTGCTGCAGCAACTGGCCAGGTACAGATGCTGCACACATTTAACTCATATRTTTATGAAGTTCTGTGCATGTTTATTTCTGGAAGTTTTTATGGATTATTTAAATAATAATTGTCTGCCAATGCTGTCTGCTGAGCTCTACTTATTCCTGACCATAAAGTTATAAACCTCAGGCTAGAAAGTGAGAGGTGAAAGAAGGGTGGGAGGAGAAASGGTGAGTTAAAAATCTGTCATAATCCATTCCTGTGAGAAACCCAGCATCAGAGACATATCAAAGTCTTGCAGTTCATTGGCATTATGCCATGAGGACAAGAGCATTTGGGAGAAAGAGGTAAAAGTATTGCCCGAGCAGCCTTGGGGTATGTCAGACTGCAAAGTCAAAAGCAGATTTCAGTGCTACAAGTGAAATGTTGCAGGGCTGTGAAGGGAAAACCCCCTGTGTTACAAACCGTAAAGCACAGGGCAACATCTGCACCTAATGTGATTTTTTTATGATGATGAACAAGAAAAGTCAGACCATTTTGCAGATAATTTGAAACTTGTTATTCAATGTAGAGACTTAAAAATCCTTCCTGGACAGAACTAACCATTTACAGTAGAAATACCTTCATCAACAATTAATCAGCTAATGCAGTGCAGTGCAGTCTGACTCATCCTGTGACCTCCCTTCTTTTCTTGTAATTTTTACAAAATGTGTAGAAAATTGTGTTTCTCCCTGTGCTCGACTCCATGCTCATATATCCCCAATATATCTTTGTACCAGTACTAAAGTCAGTCTGGAGGACCCTTTGCATAGTAATTGTRTTCTGTTCCTTTGTATCCTTTGGTGTACATTACAGAGTTCAGAAAGTCTGGAAATATTTGCAGATCTCTTTACATCRTCACTTGATACACGGGCATGTGAAAATCACTGTGAACATGCCAAGATACGTTGGACATTTACTTTTTGGCCCTGAGCTGTCTTTTACAAGGGTTTAAGGTTTTTATGGCAAGTTTCACCTTTAAACTGCTCAGTTTTGTTCTGCTGTACTTAACTGTTAGATGCTGAATTGCCGCCAGAAGAAGGGCAAATGATTAGTAGTTACCCCTTTAGGTGTCTTATCTGCTATGAGCACTTTCCATGTTGTATATTCAGCGCTGAAAGAGAGAAGATCATGCAATTCATATTTGAAATTGTTGCATCAAAWGTCTTCTATAATTAACTGTTGAAAACTGGCTGATGAATTTAAAAAGCCTTTTGGCACAACCATTAATTTCCAAAGGAAAACTCTGAGTTTCACAAGCTTAATGGGTGGGATTCAATTGCTTTAAACTTACCTGTCCAATGCCATTTGATATATCCTAGTTATCCTGTCTGGTTTTATAAGCTGCAGTTTCACAAAGGCACAGTTCTCTTGAACATTGTGTTATAGCTGCCCTTGTCATGAGGATGTCTCAGCAGACTACSTAAAATAGCACCAGTCATTTATGTGTAGGCATGCAAGTCACTCTTCATAACAAATTAGATGGTTCAWGAAAAGCAATTAAAAATACCATGCTGAAGTTTTGGCAAACACTCAACAACCTTTTTGGGCTTAAAACTTTGACTCATTTGCTGTATGAAAATTRTTCTTAGAATTTTCCCACATGTACATGAAGTTAACTTAGGGATGGGGGGCCTCTCTGGGTTATAAGTAGACACCTTTTACAGCAATGAATGAAGACTATATTTGACTTTGAACAATTCTTTGTCTCCCAAGTATACACACTGGTTGATATTTGAAGGATGGTCAATAACAGAGTAGTATCCCTGACGCTGAGGTGTGTGACAAGCTTCCAGTGTAATTGTCTTGTAGTCATTATTSAGCATGTGATTACTGGGGCAGCTGCTTTGCTCTGGAGAAGGAATTTCGACTATGTTGTATTACAGTGACAGCTTACCACAATTTATATTTATATTATAGTAATTTATAATCCTAAATTGATAAGCAAGCCCTTCCAAATATTCCATAAAGGTACATGAATTTTCAGTTTGAATGCAGGGTAGACATATATACATATGTCTTCTCATACAAATGTGTTTTATGAATACGTATATGTGATGTATACATGAATGAGAGAAAGGCCTGTCAAATTTGTTTTGTTAGAAAAGATTCCTAACCTTTTGTTAGGAATCAAAAGGTATATGATGGGTCTGCTGAAAAGAGAACAGGAAAATAGATTGAAATGAATCATAATTCAGCTTTTCAAACCTTACTTCTGTGTTGTCACTCCACAGGCAACTGAAACTTTCAGTCTAAATAGAACTTAAATGTATAATATATACTTAAACACCCTGTCTTTAATTACAAGAAATTAAAAATATCCTTATTCACTGGAGAAAAATTCTGCTTAAAATAAATAGAAACCGATTGGAGAAATAAACCTCATGTCTCTTAAAGCAAGGAAAGATTGCTAAGCTGATATTCTCAAGTACCTGAAACACTCTGAGAGTGGCAGCGGTTGGCAATAAACRTAAATTTGAAAACAAATGAAGTTGCTTTCCCTCTTGTTGTGCTTTGCTTGCTAAAGTATGCCATGAACAGGGCATCTCTGAAAACAGGATTTGCATCCCTGTAGATCTGCAGAGATAATGAAATGTATCACTTATTCTGAAAATGAGAAATTTATCAGAAACTGCCCCTTAAATACAGATTAAATTGAACATAGTTATTTTATTTTTAACTTTTTCTTCAATTTTAAAGTACTGCAGAGATACAAGTGTGATTTCCTACATTAGTTATTTCTAATGTCAGACATGTAAACATCATCAATTGTGATCACTGTGCTTGGTTCTGTGCAGAGCGATTGCTGGATAGGTGACTAGTTGAGAGAAAATCAGAATCATTAGTCATGTTTATTTCCTGTCAGCTTTTCAGATACTGTAATTAAGTTAGGACTAAAGATCTTATTACTGAATGGAGTTTGAAGTCCCCAATGGAAGATGCATTASAGGATGAATCTCAAATTCCAAACTAAAACCTGTGATTCAAATTAGAGCTTCACAAAAGAAATCTTGTTTACAAAACAGAATGGAGTTCCAATTTCACACAGATGTGTCACCACTCCACTTCAGTCTTGTTCTGACAATACTCATCGTGGGATATTTAAAATAAAATTAATCTCAATTTTGATGAGATCACCATCAGGCACTTTTAATGTTGTTTTATAAGTTTCAGTAGATCTTGACTACACAAGTCTCCAAGCCATATTCACATCAGCATAATATCAAAATCCCATTAGTATCACTTTWTTTGCCACAGCAGATCAAGGCGCTGGGTAAATTTAAATCCAGATGATTTCAGACATACAAAATCCAGTTACAAACTGCTTTATCATGAAACTCTGTCTGGCTGTGCTGCAGCCCAGACATTCAGACTGTCAAAAAGAAAAGGAAAACCATCAACAAAAATTAGAGCAGGCCAAATGTATATAGCAGGAAAATATTTTTTTTAATTGCAGTATTTAATGAGCATTAAAGCTAATGGGAATTCCTGAGAACACTGGGTGATAGGAAATTAATAACCTTATGTTTTGTAATTTTCTCCAAGTGTGTTTAGTAATTGACAGTCACAGTGTTTTTTAATGATAACATAATGTAGGTGACTTGTTTATTTGTTTATTTATTAATTTTTTTATTATTTATTAAAAAACCTTCACTGGATTTCTGATCACCTGATTACAATAGGTTATAACAAATATTCTGACCTACAAAGTTATGAAAACAAATAAGCTGTCAAGTTTCGCAGGAGACATTTTCTCCTCATTTCAGCAAAGAAATAATAAATTCTTTCTTTACTACATCCAGTCACCACAGTTTAAGTGAAAAAACTCTGCTGTTGTTTTCTGAGTCCTGTTGCAACCACAGATTCATCTCTGCTCACAGAAACAGTGCTTGTCATTTTGTCCTTGTGAAAATGGAAAAGCTCAACAATGATGACAGTATGAAGAACTGAAAACCTGACACATTTCCACCACTTGCTAAAAATGATAGGTGCAGATGTCATTTTTTCTTTGCACATCTCTGGAAGAGACTTTGGAGATCTGTCACAGTGTGGAACATCTCCACAACCACAGTGTTACAACTTTTGGGCAATGCTTGTAGCACTAGCAATAGCAAATTTTCTCTTGAGTCTTGGCAACATACTTAGATTTATAYAGATATTAAGAAAAAGTAGTTTCAGATTTTTGATATGTTACTGAATACCTAATTGTATAATATGCAGTTAATATGGCTGTGAATAAGTCTACGTGTAGCCCTAGCCCTAATCCTTCTGTTTTCAGTGGCCATTGTTTTAAAAAAAACATGGAGCATTAATCTTGAAAAAAGAAAATCTGAAAAAATTGCAAATCAGCAATCAGTGCATCAGTGAATCTTTCCTGGTAAAATATTCAAGTGAAGTAATTTTTAACATGATTTGTCTGCTTTATTATAGGGAAACTTCAAGAAAGAAATTAGAGTGGAGAGTTCTAGAATTTCTAGCCTGGGGAAAGTATATGTTAAGTAATTAATTTGTGTTTGTTTCATTTCATTTACAGCTATTGTCTAAAAGAAATATCCAGATGCAAGATTTTTGCACTGATAACATTAAGTAGATCTGRTTCCCAAACTAGGATACTTCTTGTCAGTGAGATGATGAATATATGGCACTATATCAATATAAAGTAGAGCTTATTTTCCTTGCAGTGCATATTTGTTATCAGTAATCCTCTTAGAACTGGAGGTGCTAAATTCAATGTAACACCAATGTGTTGGTATTCAAARCACAGCAATATATAATAGTGTCTGCCAATACAAAAAAGTAGGAATATAAATTTTCCCCCAGTCTGTAGCATGGAATATGGCAAAATTTTTGTCCACAGAACATCCATAAAAAATTATCTAGCCAAAGAATTCAGCTTCTCTTAAAACAAAAAAAAAGAAAGAAATTAAAATTCATAGTAGACCATGTCATTCCTGTACTGATGCATCACTGCAGGCAGCCTCATGGAGATGATAAGGTAGTTTGTCATGTGCTTTTTACTTCAAAAGCAGCATCATTCTTGTCACCACATTTATCATGAAGATTGCAAGGTGTGAGATATTTACTAGGAGTTGCTATAAACAAGATTAGAGTGGGGCAAATTTCTGCTGGATAAAGTGAATTACAAGCAGGAATATGCTAATTTTACAGAAACTAAATCTAATTACTTAAGAGGAACATTATTTTAGGACATAGTAGATAATTATTTGATTCAGTATGGAAATGGAGAAGCCTCAGCAGCAACTATAGGTTGATTTTTTTTTAGTGCACCTAAAAGTTGCACGCAGCAYGGGGTAGATGAGGCAATGCTGAAGGAACAGGAACATTCAGAAAATATAAGATGGACAGAGGAGATCTGATAGCAAATTTCAGGATGTGAAAGTTTGCTACGTGATTGATGTGATTAACTACTACCCAGTGCTTTAGAAAATGTAAAAAATTAGAATTACTGTTTGACTTAAGCCAGTACATTAGCMACTATGAATAATTTTATAACTAAAGGATTTTTATGTATTAGATACTTTTTTATGCAGAAATTGGTGGTATTTCTGCCATTAGAAGGCTTTGATACCAGGTTAAACTAACTTTTGAAGAGATGGTTAAATTTCCTTTGATTTTTATTCATTAAATTAAGTGTGAATGTCCATAGCATGGATACTGAGTGTGAAAATGTCATTTTTGGGCTGRGAAAGCAAAGGTGAACGTATTGCTTGTGACCATGTTTTTAAGATTATTTGACCTCATTTTTTTTCACTAGAAGGAAACCCACAACTCCATTAAAACCAGTAGAGCTCTGGCAATTATATATAGAGAGTGASAAAAGCAGTGCTGTCTTATCTGCACAGCATTTATGTATCATAATGTACCCGTTGTCTTTGTTTCTGTGTAATGCTGTGTCTCCTTTCTAGCCTCTATGCTTGTTTTTGCTTTTTGAGGGAAGAAGGAAGAAGAAGATAGGATTTGCTTTTGGGCCTTGTACCAACATAGGACCAGGGATGACCTGGAAGCCAGGAATTGTCTCTGAGCCCTACAGATTAGTGGTAGGCTGAGTGTCTTAAATTTTAATAGACTAAAGGACTGCTAAGGAGCCAAGAATTTAAGATACTGTGCACCCCAGAGGAAACAGAGCTGAATCAGTTATAAACTCCCTTAGTAAGGCAATAAAATGAAAACAGAAGGATTGTGTACAAGGTAATATCTTTCCACAATCACAGCTTTTCAAAAAGCCATGGTTGTAAGGAGTTTTTCATACATTTTCAGTGATTGCAGCTGGCAATGCAGAGATAGCYAATTTAAGAGGGTCAAGATATAAATTTGGGAAGCATGTTACTAATTTAMACTCCATTTTTCCCTGTTTGTTTTGTCTTTAAAACGTGGAGATTTTGTTGTATAAAAGAATGTATATGTACACAGTCATATATATTCAGAGTGTAAGTATAAAATATATAATATACAGTATTATTAGATGTGCTTTCATATGTATATGATTATAGATATAAGTTTATATTTATATTGTATTCACAGTTACCTTGTGGTACCTATGGCTAGAAGTGCAGGATTTTCTACTGCCATCATTGCCATTTTAAAGAGAGTTCAAAAGGAGTCCAGTCTCACTGGAGAAAAGATGCAGCAAGTACTGCAGTCAAAATTATGAGACAGAATGGAATTAAAGTCTTTTGCAGGCATTAAGTTTTATCTTCTCTTAGTGCCTGGGAGGAGGAGGAAGCACAGCTATTTGGAAGGCTTTTGGTGCTTTTACATGCGTTTATGAAAAGCACTTCTCCAGGGAAGAGAGAGAAGAGAAAAAATTRGGCTGTTTGAACATTTTCTGAATGTGCTTCTTCCTTACTTTCCCCGTTTCCCTAGAGATTCATTAGGCACTGCCCTTTTTCTTCCCTTGTCCTGGACACTGATGGAGGAAGTCCAATTCCTTTTGGACGATAATTACTGTAGTAAGTAATAGTGTTAATGGGAAAGGGCACATTGTGCATTGAGCAGAAGGTCTGGTTAAGCATGAATTTGTCTCATGCCTCTCTGTCTAGTAACAGCCTTTCATTTGTGCTGTTAGTAACTTCTAGCACTCTACATTCCCCCCAATTTCTAGACCACTTTTAAAAGAGACAATGATAAACCAATKGAAGACAATGGTGTTTCAAAATTTTGCCATCACTAAAGATTTCACCAGATAAGATAGAAACATTTCCAAAATTCTATACATGTATACGAATCTTCTGTGTATTCTATTAGTTTTTGTGCAAATACATTGATTTCCATTGGATAAAGGTGATTCCTGGTTCCTTCCTTCTCATTCTTATGGTGCCTTATTTTTCTAGAACTTTCTCTCCTTTCTCAAGTCACAGGTGCAACAGATTTTSTCAACTTTATTTCTCTGTCCTTTGTGCTCTTTACTTAATTTATACTTCAATCTCTTTTATTTAGTCTTTGGAAAGTTTAATAGTTCCTTTGTCGTTTACCTGCAGCTTATTGTTTTTCCTTGCATTCAAAGCTTATGTCTGGTAAAAAATCCAASTTTTTAAAATTTTTGTTTGTTTATTTGTTTATTTTTCCTCCATCACTGAATCAGATTTATGTTGTGACCCTATACCTTGCWTAAATTATTTTCTTGAAATTTTATCTGTGTTTTGGCTATATATTTTGCTGTCACCATAATTTAATTTACTTTAGGTTGAAGTCATTAACTGCAAGGTAGAATTATCTCAACTCCAAATCTGCTTCCAACTGTCCAAAGTAAAATTTTGTAGTGCCACCCTGACCCTTTCTTGTAAATCTGCAATCAACGGCTCCCATTTGTCTATTTCAGGTCTCTTAATTTTCTCTGTATCCAGGCTGGTCTTGCTGATTCTTTTCTCAGTGTGTGTCACGCTGTCTTTGCTTCTGTTTCAGCTCATTTGGAGCACCATGCCAACATCTGCTGTATGATTTTGTCAGTCCTAATATCAGGCTCCAATTACACCTCCGATCTTCTTATTATAAAGAATATTTTATAGTTCCTATTTCTCTTCAGAAGTAATTGCAAAAGGCTCAGGATTTTAAGACTTGACTATTGTAGCTCTGACTTCTTTGGTCTTTCCAAATGCAATTTCACAATGGGGGATGGAATGAATATTAAGGGACTTTGGGACTCTTGCTCACAGATTTATCTTTATCTTACCTTCTATTCTTTTGAGTCCATCCATAAATCATCTTGTAAATGATCGTTCTTAAGACTCAGTTCTTCATTTGTTTTCCACCCTTAATTATTTTCAATATTGTCTTGAATTACACAGAACTTGATTTGTGCCTCTTCTCAGCCTGAGGAAGAGCTTTCTCTGACCACTAATTTAGTAATTCAAGTAAGCACTGCGCAGTTTCTTTGGTGTTTCCCACCAATGGAGGAAAAAAAAAACCTGAAAAAAAGCAAAGCTCTGTAAMTCCTTCACTTAACTGTTCGTGATAATCTTTATAACATTTGCAGTTTTAGAGAAAATACTTTCTGTGATATTTCTTTTTTTATGATGATCTCTTTGTTTACTTGTATGCCTGTATACTGATTTGGATGCAGTGAAACATCGACGCCTCTTGACACATAATGATAAAAAGCTGTCATATAAATTCCAATCAGTGTGGTACAAATTAGAGATGCCAATAAATAAAGGCTTTATTTTGTCAARTTTCCCTGTTTGCATGGAGTTTACAATGTGAATCTGACCTGTGTAATTGATGTTCTGCTTATAAAGAAAGCTTAAAGAGTCTTTTAACACATAGCTGTTCGGATGTAGATATATTGAAGATGTATATTGAAATAGTTAAAATAGCTTGAGAAAAAAAAAAAAAAAAAGAAGTGAGCCTCTGAAATTCTGGATAGCACCAGTGGTATATTGTCCCACAGCACTTTCTTTTATTTGATGTCCTTCCTAATTTTATGTATTTGTCTCTGTTGTTTTTGAAAATCAAATCTATCCAGTGGTAATGTGACGAAGGAAGGAAATGAAGAATAAAGTACTACAGKTGAAGTGCTTTTAAACAAACTAATTAATTACATGCACAAATGCATTGACTAAGTTTGGGTTTTCAATTAGATAACTAATTATGTTGAAAATGGCATCGCGTATTCAAATAGATGCCAGTGCCTCTGGCTCATCCAGTTTTCTCTAGGCTGTTATTGAAGTACACAGCTAATTCTCTTGCTCTTAGGTATCACCTGTTATAATTTAAAACCATGGTTGCATGCCTAATTAGACATAAAATCTTGATGTTTGCATAAACAAAATAAAAATTCTTTGTATTAATTTAAGGTGCATTTTTCTACTTCACAGAAAAGCTGTCCATCAAATGCTGTGCAAAATGCCTGTTTATTATTGCTGCATTCTTAAAAAAACCCCMAAAATTACTTACTCTAAAATACAGAATTAAAACTGTTTGCTTATATAATGGCTAGCAGCTATCTAGTAATTACTTTGTAATTACTTTTGGTTAGCTGTTTAAATCTGGTTCCAACCTCACATGATCTTCCAAGATATTTGTTTATACAAAAAATGTTACCCTCCTATGATAAGAATGTTTAGAGGTTTTTTTAAGAAAGAGCATAGACAGTTATCTCTCAGAAAGATTGTAGATCCATCCTAATTGCCAAAGATAGAATGAGATGAATTCAGCCACCAGTTTCTTAGACTTTTTTCAAAAGACTGGATACATTTTGCATGAGAAATAAGAATACTGGGGTTTTTTTTCTTTCATTCTTGTCTTCTAAGACATGAGGACCATATTTCTGGTAAAGAATGTCAGAGTTGTCACAACAAASAGAATTAAAGTAGATTCAGGCATTTTTTTTTAACCAGAATTTTTGTATATTAGTGGCCAAAAAACCTGGATTCTGAATATACATATTCCTTTCCATAGCCAGTTCCTTGATGAGTCTTCCAAAAGAAAATAGAAAATGTTTTTTCCAAAATAAAAAAGAAAATGCTTATGTTCACACTAGCAGGAGATACTTGGGGCATTCAAGTTAAAAGAAACAGTTTATGGTACTGCAYATTCACATGTGGCAATTATTTTTATCAAAATACACATTATCAATTCCTTGTACAGTTAGTGGTATTTTCATTGCTTAAAAATGAAGGCAGATACTCATTTAACATTGTCCTTATTTGAGCATTATGTTTAGGMGAGAGGCTGAGGACAATATTTGTATTTAAAGTTGTTTTATAATTGCATAAGAATGCCTTCTATATAAAATGCATAAGGATGTTTAAAGAACTATCATTACCTTTATCAGTTCATGGACAGTGCTGAAAGAGTAGGCAGCAGATTGATCCGGTGCAAATCCCTGTCTCTAAGAACCAGCCTTTTTTGTGAAATCTCTTTGCTTTCACATTTACCAGTCTGGGGAAATACCAAAAACTAGTGAAAATAATGTTGGGCAGAACACCCCTTTCAGTAAAAACGAATAATTGCATCATACTGTTTCAAAAAAGATGTGGTYAAAATTTACTAATATTTTACATAGTTTTGTTCTTAAATGCAGCCTTGGAGTTTTAAAAGAGTACTCATTCTGTTTACATTTTTCCCCCCAGAGAATARTTCCAGCTCTTTTGTTTATTGGTGAACAGCATAAAGCAAACAAAGTTCATAAATCATACTGACTGAAAACATCAGTCCTGGTTGCTGCTTAATGAGGCTTTAATCCATTGTGAACAGCTGAGTTTTTGTTGCTTTTTTTTTTTTAAATGTAATTCCCTTTTTCTAAAATTCCTAGGGGAGGGAAAGAGCACTAGCATGCCTTCTATCTAGTCTTTAGAGGAAGCAGAGATTAGGACATTTTTTCCAACAGATTTTTCAAATATTAATTTGTTTTTAATTAACCTCTTCTGWGTCCATTCAAGATCTCATGGAACTGGACAATCACAGAATCACAATTATGGGTGAGGTCAAAAGTGACTTCTAGAAATCATCTAATCCAACTTCMCTGCCCAAACAGTGCCAGCTACAGCAGCTTGCCCATCCCCATAAGCAAAGAAATATGGAGCAGCCACAAATCCTGCAAGAATGAACAATTCTATGAAATCTCTGTAAAAATTATCAGCTATGAGGAATTGGCACAGTCCACAGGGCCATGAAATAAGAAGTAGAAATCCTGTGGTGGGATGTGTTGGGGCCAGGATACCTCTACATAAGGCTCAGATATCTGGCCTTAAGTAATTACTGTCCAAAAATAGGTTAACTTTTTATCAAGTATTTCATTTGTTGAATATTTATTGTGTTATACAAGGCATCAGCACAGAAAAAACRTGTCATCATCTTTCTGTCCTTTTCTGACAAATTTTATAAGATTGTTATGACTGAACTGTGTAAACTAGAGATTATAAAGACAGTTCTCCTTCCACAACAAGTTCAAAGTGCTTTGTACTACATTTTGCTGTATTATTTTGTGKTTTTTTACACATGCATACATATATATCCCTCAGAAAATATTATCTTCATAGGATAAACCCCCATGATTACAATGTATTGAATTCAGAAAATGGTTAGCCAAAACATTTTTTTTTTAAAATTACTGTTTCCTGCAGGAAATTTTTGGAAGATTTCAGAAAAAGTACTTTTACTCTCAATTTACTAGAAGTCTTCTCTCAATTCCTCTTTAGAGCAAAAGCAATTACCTTCCTTTCCTTCATCTTTTCCTCATCTTTTGGTAACAACGTGCRCAGAAAAGAAATATCTAACTTAGGCTTTGTTGATAGATTATTATAGTATTTAAAAATATTGCTGCTAAGATCCACTGTTAATTATCTGTGATGAGTTTTCTAGAAATGTTACAATTACGTTTGTAAAGGAGAAAAAAAAAATCACATAAACATCAGTGTTTTATAATGAATTTTCATCTAAAAAACCTTGATTGGTTTGGCTTCATGAATGCATCTCTCATGGTTGACTAGCTTAATATTCATTGTGTCAGCTGCAATTCGGAGGTTATTAAGCCTGACCTAGATTTCATTGGTGAATAGGTTAATCTTCTCTGTTATCTTTTTGTGTATGTATGTGTTTTAGCTCACACCAATTTCTACTTTCAAGTTAGTGATTTGGAAACTCTAAGACCAGCAGAATCGTGATAAGGAAGACAATTACTCTTTGTAAAACTTGATTTCACACCTTTTTGTCCTTTGCTTTTCATCCTATTTGAAAACAACCATCCAAGGATAAAGAGGCTAAAAATAGTGATGTAACATATCCTGGCATCATGCTTCACTAGTTTGCTACAGCAGCAGTCACCAGAGGAAGTCAGATCTTTATCTCTCATCCCACCCCAAGCAGAGAAGCCAAAGTGAGATGAAAAAGGTAAATAAAGAGGGATTCAGTTAAAAGACAAAAAAAATAACATAACAATCAGATGGCAGGAAGAAGTTGTTGAAAATGCATCTATTCCCACTCTGAAAAGTAAACAATCCTTTTTCTGGAGGGACTTCTCCTCACCTTCTGTTTTGAAGCTTTATTGTAAATAAACCAGAAGATTTTAATCTTAGTGTCATTATGAACAAAACTGGTATTTGTTTTCTGTCATTAAAAGTTCAGATTTGATTAATTTAAAATAAATGCTTTCTCATTTATTTTTGTTTGGTGTTTTGAGTTTTTTTCATCTTGAAAGCACTGCCTGGGTAATACTAGAGTCTGAACTATGCTGTATTTATCCACAAAACTGATTTTGTGCGAGGTTACACTGGACTTTATGTATAGGCTAATTCTCCCTTTATTGAAGACATGACCCTTCTGCTAAAATCTAGCCAGTGAGGCTCAGTTCCATGTTCATGTTCAATCTCCCATCACTCAGGCTTTCTTCCTCTTTCCATCTAGTAGATTTTAAATGAAAAAAAAGTGCCAGAACATTTTTATTCTAAAACCTTCTGTTCTGTTCATCACATCCTTTGAAATAATGAAGCAGCAGATGTGTTGTCTCAAACTCTAATTTAATTAATTTATTTAAAKTTGTAATTTTTTAAGGGTGCACTTTTTATTGAAATACATTTTCATTTTTCATCTATTCTTTTGGAAATTGTAGCCATAAAATAAAAATGAAGCTGGAACAATGAGCTAATCAGTTTTCTGGCAAAGAAGAAAGATCAAGTATGTTCTAATAAATGTTTGT
The DNA here is from genome assembly GCF_030028575.1 of Malurus melanocephalus. NCBI lineage: Eukaryota > Metazoa > Chordata > Aves > Passeriformes > Maluridae > Malurus > Malurus melanocephalus. Next base: position 260,510 of record NW_026623727.1, on the reverse strand, counting down.
CTGTCTTATTTTTCTAAACCTTGTTGAAAGCTTTTCTACAAGCTCCACAGAAGGACTATTCCTGTGCTTTGTTATCTATGTAGCCAGAATATTTTTCATAGTAATTCATATTAGTAAATGATGTTAGTGAAAATTAAGCAATTACTTTCTTTTGCATCTAAAGTTATTGAAAAAAWTTGTCATTGTTCTTTCAAAAGAGTTTCATATGGCACTGTAGTTAATATGAGCTCCTTCTTGCACTTAGTCCAATTTTTCCAAGTGAAAATAGGGTAAGGGCTTTCTAYTTTTCCTGACAGATCTTATTTATTCCAGAATAACCCTGCTTCATCAGAGGGGAATTTGAAGAGAAGGCAGGTKCGTGGGGACACTTTTCCATAAAATCATCCTGGCTTTGAGCAACATCATAACTTGAGGCTGATGATGTCTTTGTATAAACTTCTCACTCGACTCTTCCTCCATGGATCTGATCACTTTTCAAACCTTTTGAAACCTTTTATCATCCAAAACACCCAGTGTGCTGTGTCCCATCTTTGTCAGTGGTCCAAGCCCTGGTGTTGAGTGCACCTCAGCAGGTTTGCAGATGTCACCAAGCTGTGTGGTGAGGATTGAGAGCTGTGCCCATGTGAGCCTCATGAAGTTCAAGAAGGCCAAGTGCAAGGTTCTGCAYCTGAGTCAGAGTAATCCAAATCTGCAGACAGTATTCAAGATGAGATAYAGCACAGTTTTTTATATTCACAAAATGACCATTACTGGTTTCTTTTTCTGCCATTCTTACTATAARTTATAATGGATTTGACTATTAATAGACATTAAGATGACCTTTGTTCAAAATAGCAATTATTTTCCCAATTATACCTTTACTGTGTGGTAACAATTAGATCAGAGCCCATCCCTGTGTGCATAAAATAAGGACATGGCTTTTTTATACTTTTCCCAGAAGTGTTTTTTTACTTGCACTGAGATCTGAATCTAATTTAGAATATCAGTTGTTTTCTCTATCCTGGATTCTCTCTATTAGATTTTCCTTTTTCTTAAGTTAGATGTGGTACTCGAACTGGGACCTCAGCAACTGATAGAAGATCAAATGAATCGTCCATTTCCCTCCTGTTTTAGACAACACATCTCTTAATACATCTCTATATTACATCTCTCAAATCTATTTGTCTTTCTTTTTCATCAGCATTCTCTATATTTTGTTTTTGATTAGCTGTAATGACTGAAATCTTTAGTGCAAAATTATTGCAGAAATGTTGTTCAGTTCCTTGCTATTGTTTAACATTCTTGATGCAATCAGTCTATCATATATAACACATTCCTTCTTTATTCTGGTTTATGATCCTAGCCCATCATTAAAATTCTTTTAATTAACTGTTTGGTCATGAATTATTTTTTGTGAATGCTGCGGCTAATGAAGTATTGAGCCTGTCAGACTTCTGTCTGCCCTGTAAACAAAAAAAGGTAGTTTATTGTTCAGTGTAAATACAATGACTGTTAAGTAACTGAAGTACACTTTCTGCTTTCTGTGTTACTGTCACAACCATAGATTGAAGACTTAAAATTTCTTGTTCCAATTACCTTTCCCATAGAGAGTTTCTCCTAAAAATCACGAGTCTAATTCCTACTTTTGATATGTAAAATATATTGCATAAAAGAGGTTGCTAAGATAGATGCAATGAATGATAATTCGTCTGAATGTGTTTCCTTTGTTATTAAGGAATTTAAAATAGATTTGTAACTTTTAAATTTAGCTAAGTGGAATCCCAGTTAATGGGTTTGTACAATTCCTAACAATGGGAGTCAGTTCTTGATTGCTGCTTTTCACATTTTAGAGAACAAAAATCACAATGGAATTTAATTATTTTGAACATGATGACCCTTCCTGTAAGACAGTATGTGAAAATTATACTATCAATAATAGAGGGGTTTTTTTTGAGAATATTTACATTAACTACTAGAAAAATTATAAGGCTATGATCTTTATCAAACACACAGCAATGGGTAAAGRTTCTGTTAGTATTTGATCTAGTGGTTAGCAATTGATGCTGCTAATAATACAGTTAACAAAATGAAGGAAATAACACTGACAAAATACTGAACAAATTTTAAAAAATATTGATTAGAGGTTTTGATGAAATAAAATGCATGTCAAGCACCATGGTGTGATGAAAAGTAAATCTGGTAATATATATTTTGTATATGCCTTATTTATAATATTTAGATTTCATTCAGTCTTAACAAAAATATGAAATGTGATAATGTCTGAGGAAGACTCAGGCATGTGCTGTAAATGTGTGTGTGTATATATATATGTGTGTATATATATATGTATATATTGGTGCAATGTGACAAGATGAGTTGGGCTGTMGTAGATTAAATTGAATCAGCAGAGACATACATCTACAGCCAGACTAAACCACTTATCTACCAGTTTCCAAGATTAAATATAAATTCTGATGAGGTCACTGTTTTGAAAAATCTTGAATGCTGAAAGATATCACCACTACACTTCTTTACAGCAAACTGCAGAAAATAGTAGTCTGAATACGTGCAGAATTTCTAGGGGTTGTATAAACAGTGTTTCACAATTAAATATTTCTAATTGTGAAAACTTTCTGTTTCAAACACAAATTATGCACAAATATATGTTGATTTGCCTTCAACCCAGTAGTTAATAAACAGGGTTGGTAACCCAATTTTCCCTGCTCTAGAACCCAGCCTCCCTTCCAGGCAAGAGAAGACCAAATTATCTTAGACAGGGATTTGGAGTCCACAGAGTGGACTGGGTGGCTGAAGTGACTCAAGAAGTACCATAAGTCAGTTTGTGTGAGAAGTCAGGCAAAAGAAGAAAGATTGCATTACCATACATCAGGAGGAGATGTTGAAGTGAATAACAACCAAAAACAAAAACATCAACAAAAAAAAGACAGTTAAAATGCTTCATTTTAAAAATAAAATTTTAAAGGATTTTGACAAAAAATCATCTGGGCTTGTGAAGTGTGCAAAAAAAAAAAAAAAAAATCAACAAAAAAAAGAGAGTTAAAATGCTTCATTTTAAAAATAAAATTTTAAAGGATTTTGACAAAAAATCATCTGGGCTTGTGAAGTGTGCAGAGCCAAGTTTTCTAAAGAGTCTCTCAATGGAGTTTACAAATTGAATATTCTTATTCATTCATGTTAAAAACTCACTGTTTAAAAAAAAAAAACCATACCAAATCTGAAACCTCTGTCTTATTACTTATTGTGCAGGGAACTTTCTGTTATCTGGGGACTGGGACAGCCAAGGAGTGTGTAGTTCCTGTGCATCATGCAGGAGTACTTGTATAGGAATATACACACACACACACAAACACACACATTGGTTGAGCTGGATAATTTCTGTCAGAGCTGAGCAGGCCTTCATGAAGTGCATCTCCATTTGCACAGACTAGCAGGTAATTGGAAGATGACTAAGCCTCTTAAAATGCTCAACTCAAGTAGAGAAATGCCATATCAGAGTCTGTAAATGGCAAAGTAAAGCAGACAGGCCCATAAATTTTGATGTTAAAATGTTGCCATAAATGCTCCCTCTTTGGACATTATTTCCTCTAGATATGTCTAGCTATCACAGCATTTCTGAACTTACGTTTAGAACTTTAATAAATGTCTGACTTAATTTTTTAAAAAGACCAGACAAGAGGTCATTGACAAAAACCATGCCAGTTAGTTCTTGAGACATAAAAACTCTTCTGATTATATTACATTTGGATTTATACTGTTAAGGTCAATGATGAGAAAATCACCAAAGAAATCATACAAAGCATATAAATTTGACATGGAACGGAAGACTTGCTTGGTTTCTTGATTTCTTGCTTTGTGACTTTGTCTTGCTTTCTGGTTTTGTCCTGCTTTCTTGCATTCATGCTTTTTCTCTTTCTGTCTCTCCCCTTTTCTGTTCTGCATAAGTGAAACCAAAATCAGATCTTCAGGGCATATTCCTAACCAATTGTATTTGGAGCATAGGTCGGGGATGAAATGATGCTCCCCCACTGAAGCTGACAGTAGGACACCCATTTATTTTTAAAAGGGAAAAAATTCACCTGGGAGAGCAGTCTGCCTCTTGTAAGAAAGTAGTCCATCAAAGACTGGTGGGAAAAGAGAAGAATTATTACTAAATTGTACATGAAAGCAGCATTATATCTGAGAACATGTGTGCAAAAATCACAAAATTTAATATAGTTTCCATAGCAACAATAATTGTACCACATTGCACACTTCTAAGAAGGTGTCATTTCTACAAAAGCATGCAGTATAATAAAAACCAATATTTGATATGTAATGTATGAGAAGAAGAAAGTATATGATCTATAAAATTGCATTCCTTTATGTTGGTGTATTTAAATCCTAAGGTATTTTTTTCAATAGTTTACTTTTCATATCCCCTATCCCATGACCATTAGTGCCCTGAAGACAATAATCTGAACAAAGTTTTCGACTTCGTGCTTRTTCAGATTTTGGTAGCCGATAAGACATTTGATAGAGTACATCTCATGGCAGTATCATTTTTGGGGAGAATAAAATACCAAAAAATATCTTCTGATCAATAGGCAAGATCTAATTTTTAAAAGTCAGGAGAAATTTGAACCAGTGACCCCATGGCAGGGGGATTGGAATTAGATGATTTTTAAAGTCCCTTCCAACTCAAACCATTATATAATTTAAAAGTGAGAAAAATTTCTATTCTGAACTATCWAGCTTTTCAAGGAACGTATATTATTGTACAAGACTCAAGCTCTTTGAGGTAAAGATATTATCACATTTGTGAATTGTTGAGCATGTAGTGACCATGCTATAAAATATCCTGTCTCTTACTATTAATCTGGAGGTAGAAGAGATCACTCTAACGTATTTTGTTTTCTTTCCTGCTATCTTCTTTAGGTTTTGAACATTCTTTTTTTTTTTTGTGTGTGATATAGTAGTGGTAATAAATGCTAGTGCTAATTTTATAGACCCAGGAAGTGTTCCTTTACTGGTAGCTCATGCTGTGAATTACTCATTCCAGACTTTTAATAGTGTTTTGATTTTTTTTTAGTGTGTTCAAAAGCTGCTATCCATGTCTTTGCACTTGAAGTGTATTTATGGTATGTGTATCATTCATATGTACATATTGTTTCCTAGTAATCTTTAGCCACAGGAGTATCAAGCAAGTCTGTAGTTGTAYTTTCCTACATGGAAAAAATATAATTTTGCTAATATTTTCAGTCTGAAAAACCTGATGTTTTCACCAGTTTAATGCCTTATCACCTACCTTTTACAGTTGGTGCTTGTACTAATGTGCTCTCAGAGGCACTGTATTTTTTATCAGAAAGGTTTCATTCTTGAGAAGCAGGTATGCACAGCAACAGAGAGCTGTGTTGACAGAGGAATTTGCAGATAAAGAACATGCTTTAATGTGCTTTTCACAAAGCTGTACCTTGCAACCCAGTTTATGAAATGGCTGCATCGCTGCAGTGTAGAGGAATCTTTTTCTGGCTGTTGMGAGTAAATGAGATCCTATGAAGAGAGTAGAGATTACAGAATCACAGAATTAACCAGGCTGGAAAATACCTTTGAGATTATCAAGTCCAACCTATGACCTTACACCACCTTATCAGCTAAACCATGGCATTGAGTGCCACATCCAATCTTTCTTTAAACACCTCTAGGGACAGTGACTCCACCACCTCCCTGGGCAGCCCATGCAGCTTAAGAGCAGAGCTCTACAGAAGGGCTGTAYCACAGTGAAACAGTGTGGTGTGTTCACTCAGAAAGGGCACTGAGAATTTATTGGACAGACCAATCAACCCTTACTAGGTGCATCTGTCACTGTAAGTATTTCTTAGGGTTGTTGRGAAAAAGTTGTGGAACAGGTCTTACGTATATTATCCTTTCCCTTGAGAAAGCATCAAGGAAGGGGGGAAGTGTCTAAAAGGCAGTATAAGGGGCTGTAGGAATATAAGAAGAAAAAGAACAAAAAACCCGAAACTAAAGCTACAAAACTCTGAAAGTAAAGATACCAGTTTGACTGCTGTGAATTTAATATTTTTTTTTTTTTATTTTCAGGTTTCCCACAGATGTTTTTTAGYTGTTATTGGTATATCTGGGAAGTCACACTTAGCACTGACAGAGTGAAAGACTGGGTTAGAAATCCTGTTTTCTACTTCCTCCTCAGTAACTCTACTGCTAGATAGCTTTGATATTGCTAATACTTATAACAGCAAGCACTGTAGTATTTCCACAGCAATGTAGTAGGTAGAGTTTTAGATATGAGGATTATTTCAGATCTACCAGCTGTATGCTGGTTATTGCTTTCTGCTGACCTCCCATACTGAGGTACTTCTAACTCATCAGATCAGAAGCTGAAAAATGAGCTGTGTGCGCACTGGAGAAAAGCACTTATTGTGGTGTTATGTCTTAGGAATTTGCCAATAGGAAATAACAAAGTATGATTGTCCCTCTTCTTAACTAGATGTTCACTAATTCATTGAATAGGAAGAGCTGGGAATTGCCTGGTGATGACTCTTTTGCTTTGCAACCAATATTTCCCTATTYGCTCTCTCTCAAGGGCTGGTGCAATATAATGGAGCTCTAAAGGCATCCTCTCAAGAAATTCATGTTTTTTGCTTTGAATCAAACGTTTGAAGGGTTTTTGAGCTGTCACGTGTCTGTCAGATTATTCCTCTTTCTGTTGTAAAGATTCTCTGCTATGACAGGGAGAATGACTTCCTGAGGATTATACAGTACCGCTTCCTTGCATACTTGGGCATGAAGAATTAATTACAGTCCTAATGCTCAGCAGAAGTGACAGATTATGACTGATGGGGAATTGTGCTGGAGCAGCTCATCTGAAAGAAAGGCAGGGAAAGCTGGCTCCCTCGGCACCCCTTGCACTGTTGGGAAATATGTGTGTTTTAAACCATGGCAACTGTGATAGCAGTCTCTTCATCCCATCCCTACAGTCCAGAAAAATATTCAGACCCTTTATTGCTTCTCTGCTATTTACCAGTACTTTGTCTTTCACACAGACACATTCCAGTGGCCATAGTACATCTCTGTCTGGCCACTGAAGAGGTGAGCAAGGTCCAACATCTGAGATAGAAGCTCTTGTTGCTTTTGGTGTGTGTGCCCCCAAAAGCATGTTATTTTAATCCTACCTCCTCTTCTATTGTGATGTACCTTCATTCCTATGGGGGAAAGCCCCTGCACATGCACACATCCATGTCCTTGAAGGAAGAAGCCGGTGGAAACATGTTAATATCAGCATTTCTGCTTTTCTCCTTGTGGCCCATTGCCCCTGGTTCAGACAAAACTGTTTTTTTTTTTCTAATGTTGAAGAACAAACATGAATGGACCCAGTCTTGTACACCCAAGTTATTAGAAAAATGTATACAAATTATTTGCTCTTAATGTATTATAGTAACAGCAACTGATGGGGAAAAAAATCAAGAGAATCATTACAGTTAAAACCAGTCCTTGTAAATATATCCATACAAATGATCAAATGAGGAAGATAGGGTCTTGACTGTCACTTAGGAAATCTGAGTTTTGTTGAACAGTCTTACACAAATATATTAATCTTCATTACAGAGTCTGATATTCATTATTTCAAAATACGTTTAGCAACTTATATTTTGTTGTGTTTCAACAAAAATTATAAATTTCTTCTGGTCATCATTAGTAGAAACAGTTTTGACTTTTACTGATGTTTTTCTTCTTTTCTGTTCATAAATAAGAATTTTGAGTTTGTGTCTCTCACAGGCTATTATGATTAGGAGGCTTCCTATTCTTGTATTCTCACTTATTTAGGACCATCTGATCATGCTGATAACACTTTTCTTTCCAAAAATACCAACATGCTGAGGTTTTCTGTTGCTACACAAAAATATCTATTTTTCCCAGTCTCATAATGCAAGATTATAAAGCAAAATCAGAAATCCTTCCTCTGTAGCACTTCATGTCTTAAAACAAGAAATACAAAAATTATCCTTCCTGACAAGTATTTCTTAACACTACGAGACTCAGGGGACTGTTTAGCATACTTATGTTCCTGCTAACATGAGGGAATGACAAGGAAGTTACTGTTAYGGCCAGATGCAGAATTAGGTTCTCTGTTGATACTTAAAATGATCAAATAATAATTCCAAGGGCTATTTCAAGAACTTCTCTTGAATTAACATTTCCTTGGTTTAGTAACATTAAGTGTGAAAACATAGTTGAGAAGGAGAGTATGAGAAATAAACCAGTTTAATGAAATATCAATTGAGTGCTGTRAGGTTACTGAATGCAGTGGAAGTGTTAATGAGGGCAGTGCCCTTTCTTTTTGCAGGTAATTCAGATTATTTTTTTTATGATCTTTATTTGAAAATGTTACTGATTTGCAGGGCTTTCCTTTTAATAAAGCAATATGAATTTTCAGTGTTTTGAGGAAAAAAAATAAACTATTAACATCTACTATGAGTGAATAGCCRTTATCTAATTCTTTTTAGGCTACATGAAACACTTCTTTACTATTTCCCAGCACTGGAATGCATGTAACTGAGCTCTTCGAGAAAAAAAATGTTTATACATGAGCTCGTGTGACAAGTGATAGGCTGCTCTGAAGAGTATTAGACATTAAGTGTCTTATACTCTAAATTAGGAGTTTCTGTTTATTATATTTTCACTGATCTAAATTGCAATTCCAAAGCTGAAAAACCAAGAAAATATTCAAAATTTAGAGCTGCCTTGACAGTGTAGGAATATAATACCCCTAGATGATAGTCCTTGCTTCTTGAGACATGATTTTAAAGATGGACATGCAGAGAGGTTAAAAACAACAAGAACAATGCTTATGGACCATTAGCTGATCTATTAATCAAATCCCACAATACAGAAGCAGGGGCTTTAAAAGACTGAAGAAAGTCTTTGTGCAGCAGATCATAGACTTCTGGTTCTGAACTATTGTTCTGGTTCTGGCTGTAGTGCCCCAGGATGCTTTGAAGGCAGACAGTACAAGTAAATATAAAAATGGTCTAGGCAAATTAATGGATAAGAGATCAGTAAGTAGATACTAAAAGAAATAGACAGCAATGTCCAAAGATCTCTGATTAAATCTCAATTCTCATGGCGAGTAGTCAGGCAATGTAAAGCACATTACTGGGCGCTGTCTGCTTTTTCAGTTATCTGAGACAGACTATTGAGCTGTATGGACTGCTGCTCAGACACAGAAATAAGGCATTTCTTATAATCTTCATAAAAGATTAATGATGAGTAATGATTTCTGGATATAGCATTACATTATCTTAACAATCAAGAAAAAGTAGCATCCATGTGTAGATTTGAATCTATTAATAAGAAGACTTTTCATGATGCTTACTTCAAATTGCAATTGTTTGTTTCCATAATGATAATTCTTTGGAGAAACCTCCTACAAAATGTCTCCTTCAAATAATAAAAATACTTAAATTCTTGCCTATCACTTTTTCCACCTTAAAGTAATCATACAGTTAACCGAAGGAGAAAGAAATCACCAGTCACACTGGCTGATTTCTCACTTGGTGAATGCTTCAAGGGTTATAGAGCAAGAGAAGTATTTTCCGCAGTAGAAGGAACTATTTGAAAATTTTTCCAGCACATAGATTGCTCAAGGTGGCTTTGCTAGCCTTCTAAATAAACATGTGTGTTCAGATGTTCATGCAAACATCTGTATTTAAGTTATATCTTGAAATATGAAAAACAGACCTTTTTTTCTCTCTCGTTTATCAGTTTCAGGTAAAATTAAAAATAGGAGGAAGATCCTGAATCTTGCAACACTGTTTAGACAGTTGGCTAGAAATTAAAACCACCTGTTGTGTGCTATGATCTTGTCATTCTTTGCTTGTACTAACTGTCAGGGATGAAGGCRCCAACATAATTTATTTAATGGGTTTAATTAGAATTGGGAAGAAATCTTCTGATAACCTGTGCGTTTAGTTATAAAAAAAAAGTACTTAGAACTCTTTAAAATTTGAAACCTAAAGTTACTGGTTTTATTTCAGTCTTTCTGTTCAGTAATTCATGTCTATTGCTTGAAATGATTTCTRGGATCTCTTTGGAGCAGTGTGTATCAGATACAAACAAATTAAAAAAAATAATTAAAAAAAAACCCCTTCTTTTTTATCTTTTCTTGTAACAAGCATTTCAGGATTGTTTCCTAAAAGACCAAACAGTTAATGTGATGAAGAAGGCACTAAATACTTACTGTTTTATGAAAGAAATCTATAATGTTCACTGGATGTTTCTCRAAACCAGTAAGAATGAATAATTTCTTCAATCACATTAATTCATAGATTTGGTCAGGTGAGAAAAAGAAGGAAATATTTTACAAACCAAAATGGAATTTTTGGAAAGGATTCCATGACAAAAACTCCTGAAAGTTATCTATATATTTTTCTTGAAAGTTTGTTTTGTAGTTTTCTAAATGGTGTTTCAGAGAAGTCTGTATTACAACTGTATCTTATGTTTCACATTTACATGTTGTTTCACACTGTTTTCACCATGTTTCAAGGCATTTCAGTAGTCATAATTCATACTGTGCTACACACTGATACCGCTCAAAAAATTTTATTTTAAAGGTATTTGTTGACAATTGCAGATTGTATTGTGGGTCACTTTAACTTTCCATGAATATAAATGTCCTTTAGAATGAGGTTGATAGCTAAGCCAAAGCTGAATTTCATTGTGTCTGTGCAAGGGATGGGAAGCCTCAAAGGCTGAATAATCCTGTTATGCTGTAATTTGAAAGTTCAGTCTGAAAGAGCATCACCAATTCAAAAGTAGGTTTCTGCAGTATGATATACATATTTATATATTTGTATATATTTATATGCTCATATCTTTTAACAGGAGCCATATGAAACCTATTGTTTTTTAGATTTTTTAAGCAAGTTTTTCAGATTAAAATGAGACAAGTGTAAAGCCGAACCAGACTTTTATGGCAACTGCTATTGTTGCATGAGATAAAGATTGGGGRAAAAAAATATAACCCACTTATTTCTGCATTTAATCTGTTTTTGAAATTTTAGGGAAGTTTGTGATTATGTYATATGAAATTTCATATTGATCTTAGTTTCCATTGTATTTCCCAAAGTATGACCAATGTTTCAAAGCCTTTGCTGACTATACTTTTCCTTAATTTTTCATTGATTTTTCACATTTTTTCTCAGCAAAAAGTATCATTACTGTTCATTCATTACTATTATACTGAATAGTAATATTACTATAATATTACTATTATTRTTTCTAATACAGGTTTATTGCTAACAAATAACTTCTCTTACATATTTGAAATAAAACAACTGAAACATTTGTGAGTTTCAAAACTCTTAACTTGCATCATAAAAAGAACTTATTAATCAATACAGAGTTGATATTTTTATTACTTATTTGTAAGCTTCTCAATTGTCTTTTTAATAGTAGTGTTCTTTAAAAAAGAAAGTACACTTCTAAAGGAAAAACAATAAAAGGCGTTTTTAATATTTTTCCCTAACAAACATTAACAGAAAGAGAAGTGAAGTYTCATGCTTCCATTGTACAAAGAATAACAACTCTCCTCCTTCCATAAATTAAAACAAAACATCTTGAAAACACTTATTATGTTCAGGATTCCACTTTCTGTATACGCTGCCTAAAGCAGATTAGGAAATTTTAATATCTTTGGTTAGTACTAAGCGTAACGAAAGCACAGCAATTAGCTCTGTTGTTAGAGCTGTGTGGCTGGGGAATTATTTCTTACAGTTGGACCTAGGCAGAGCTATTGCCAGACTCTTTTAGCAGTCACAGAATCCAGCCCAGTAACCTGTAGCAACAATTAGGAGGCAATGTTGCTGTGACCACCTCTTTCACCACTTCTTAAAATAAGAGTATTGTTCACTCAGTGTTTCCTTAGGAGGGAAACAGGCCAGCAGGGCTGTCCAAGGTGGTAGATGCCATGATTTTTCCCTCTGGGATACAAAGAATTTTAAAATCAATTTTTCTCTCCTCTCCTCCTGTACACCTTTTCCTCCTTGTGTCATGGAGTATGTTGTTGGAAGACTGRTGTGGGCAGCAACCTCCACTCTGAGGCTGAGTAAATCCACAGGATAGGTAACCAAAGGTCAGCCTGCAGCCTCTCCCCTGTCAGTTTCTGTAACAAAAGAAATGGAAGAACTGCTAAGGGAGAGGATTTGGGTGAGTAGAAAAAGTGAGTTCAAAGATGAACAATTTTATAGAGCWGTGTTTAATAGTTGCAGATTCTGCAGGCTAGAGTTTTGCCACTGAGTCAAATTTAAATTCCACAACTAGAAAAAAGTTTGACCATCACTTTATTTAGGCTGGCATAAGCATTATTGAGAGGTAAATTTCTACATATGTTGAAGAAAGAGAGAAAAAGGAAATCATTGTGTATCAGGTGAAATTTTCATCTTAATAGTACCATAAATCGTAACTTTTGAAGCTCACTAAAAACCATTGTCTTCAACTCCTTCTAATGTGTCTAAGATGTAAAATATTCCCAGKTAATTCAATATTAATAAAAAGAGAGTGCAGGGTGCAGGAATTAATATTTTTGATAGCAATACCTCTTTGGTCTGTATTTATCCTCCCATTCCTACAGCTATAAAGTTTCCAATTTGACAATGATGTCAGGGTTTGGTAATTCACTCGGATGACCTGGAATAGCTAGTAAGTTTTTACCTGGGTAAAATGATGAAGCTAATGATAATGAATCTAACAAATGATTCCCATCTACTATATGATATGATACTGATAATACCTCTTMATGATATTAGGAAAAACTTGTCATGTTAATTATCAATATAATCTAGTAGAAAAATGTGAGAAGATAATGAAATTAGACACTTATTTGGTTAATGGGACTTTTATYAAAAGAACCAAAGTGGATAATTTTCATTATCTTAACTTGAAAGGGCAGTGCTGGCAGTTGGAATCAGACAGATTCACAAGTGAAAGGCTTGCAGAGAAAATGAGATATTTTAAGTTTTCTTTCTCCCAAATCAATAAGATGCTTAGCTRTATAACAAAAGTTATGCAACCAAAATGTTGTTGTTTTTCAACACAAAATTACTGTTTCATATTTGTCGCAAATGTTATCCTGAAAAGAATTGTGGTTCTTCTGATTAAGAGAATGTGATGTGCAAAAGAATGAGGTAGTTTCAGTATCCCAAATGAGTGACAGATTTGTGTAAATGCATGTAGTAATTTCTATTCACATACATACATTATGTGCAGTCATCTTTAGATAATATCCAGTGCTGAATAAATTGAAAAATACATATTGGTTTTAAATAAAGAATTTTCTAATACTCATTTTAAATAGTAATACTCTCAATATAGTGAGAGGTGGTAATGTAAGTTCTAGATAGACCTTGGGAGGAATATGGTCCTTGAACAGATTTTCCACAATATCATCTTTGCAGTATTTTGCTTTAGGTTTAATCAATCTGGAAAAAAACTCCAAACAAAACAAAACAAAACAAAACAAAACCCAAAACCAAACAAGAAACCTACAACAACAACATCAAATCTCCCTAAAAAAAACAACAAACAAAAAACCTTAAACCCAGCCCACATTCTGGACTTTTCTCTGTTATTTCAAAAACAAGTTTGCAGAAGTCATCCGTAGCTTCATTAAAGTTCACCAAAATTGTACTTTCCTGAGTGGGTTGAGGAGAGCTGCTGTGCAAAGAATCATAAAATGAGAATGCTGCTAGTGCTAGAAGAGATGAAATGTATGCAGGGAAAGGAAAGTGTCACACAATATAAAGAGTATAGGGTAGAAGGCTCAAGAGCAAAACTGTTCCCATATGTTATAAGGCAAAAGTGATAAAGTCACTCTGTGAGGGAAGCTACTGTTAGTTGATCTTTCTTAGTAGTGGGAGMAAAGTTAATTCTGGATTGCAGGGAGAAGCAATCTTAAATGCTTCATGCAGCTTCATGCCTCCTGTGTGTAAGCAAACCCCTCCGGAGCAGAGGGGGTTCCTGAGTGTTACGTGCAGGGTGATCTGCAGTGGCCTTTTACAGTTTCTGAAGGAAGGTAGCATGAGTTGAAAGAATACAGAAAGACAATGGAAGAYTGGAATTAAGAATCATAAAAAGTGACTGCAAATGAATGAAATTAAATTTTGTCTAAGGAAAAATGATTTCCTTAAAATCCAGATCCCCTGGCATTGCTCTTTAGCACTGCTGCCACAGCTCTACAGTTCACAAGACYCAGAAAAGAACTTCTGTCAGCTGTAGCTTCTTTGGATCGATTTAGAGTGCTTTCCAGAACCAGTGTAACACACCTTTGGGGTACAAATACCAACATATTGGGAAAAGTATCAAGAGGGGCAAAACCTAGGYCCTGGATACGCAGTATGTCTTTAAAGCACGGGAAAATAAAACAAATTCTAAAATGCTATTAGCTCATATCATTATTATCCAAGATCAAATTAAATATAGCTTTCAGAAACATTCTTAGTGAATGCCAAAAATCATGAAAATCTTCAGGAAGAGATATATGAAAGTAAAGACCATTGAGATAAAGCATTTATTTTATCATGTATATTGATCATATGGAGCAGCAGCAGCTCTATAGCTGCTTCCTCTTTAAAAAGCTTAATAATATTTTGAGGATATTTTGAAAATTCAGGAAAGAAAGGAAGAAAGAAACAACAGAAAAATTAATTGCATTGACATATCCCTTGAACATAAACTTGAGCAACTATCTGGGAAATTATGTGATATTAAGGGAGTTAGAGACAATAATTGCTCCTTCTAAGTTTTTGGTATGTTTGGGTGAAGTACATCTGGATTTAGAGGTATGATTAGCATCCTTTGCTGGGAAATTGATCTGTCAAGGAAACTTTTACTCCTAGAAGTGATGCTATAAATGTTGTGAATCTCACAAGCAATGATCTCACATCTTTTCTCTCTTATAATTATTTCTAGTCTCTTTTTTGTTACAGTGYCGTGTCTGATATAAAATGGGATTTTAGCAAGGGAATGCCAGGCTTGAAATGAGTCTAATCTCTCTAGTAGATGAGCTGGCTTATTCTTTGTTATTTTAGATAAATATGCACAAATCCAGTAATTTTCATGAATATCGTGTGCTTTAAAAGTTGTTACCTGCATTATGAAGATGCTGATGAAGTAATGGATAATTTTTTTTTTGTTTAGAATGGCATGCTGTGTTAGAAATTATCTAATTAATGAAGCAGAGCTGTAAACATYTCCTGCACTTGCCATATGTGATTTCTACTTACTTGTAGCTCTTCTGGGTCATAGGAACCTGCACTGGTGCACTTTGGTAGGAATACTTTAGTTGGGAAAAAAAAGATATAATTTGTAGTTCAGCATCTTGCTCACTTTAACTGTTTTGCTTGTTTATTAAAAAGGGGGTGTTTTTGTAATCATAATTCTGTTCCAAATGAAGAAACCAGTAAATTAGTATTTCTTTTTCCTGAGACTTCAAAATATTTAATGGCAAAAGATAAAACCGAGTTTGTACAATCAGAGATGTGCCCAATTACAGGCAGAGGGAATCACTGCCTCTATAATGGCCATTCCCAATCTCACTGAATGGGGTCTCTTGTTTCAGATTATGTCACTTCTGTCATCTGTCTTCCTTTGGGGGTTCCATTCTCAGTGTTATCAATGTTTGTGAAGCAATATTGGGAGCATTAGTGCTCCTCTAGCACTTTCCAGGTTATTTTTTTAAAGTCAGACCTCACAATAACTGATGGATCTGCAGCTTATAAGGAAAACATATTTCAGCTCTGAGGCAAAAKCTGATAGCTGCACACAGCTGAAGAATATTCCCTAGTCTATTTACTTACTTTCATGCATAGTCTGTAGCTGGCCTTCAGAAAAAAAATATTTAGTTGCTTCAAATATATAAAYCTGCCTTTATGTTTTTATGTACCTGTAAGGGAAGAGTTAAAGTAGAAAGGCACAGATGGCTCTTTTGTGTGTGTTGAAAATGAAAAAGGAGATTTCTTAGGAGCTGGAAGGTGTTTAATGTTAWGTGTAAGATTCCCTGCAGTGATGCTTATAAAACCTATATGTTATATTGCAGTAAGGTTCATGTTTTGGGATMTAGGTGTCACTTGAAATTAAATATCTTAGTATTTGTTCATTCTGTGAATTTGATTAAGATGGATGTATGTGGAAAATGTTCCACATTGTGGAATGTTGACCCTGGTTGGATGTCAGGTGCCCACCAAAGCTGCTTATCACTCTCCTCCTCAGCTGGACATGAGAGAAAAAGAACAAAAGGCCTCTGGATGGGGATRGGAACAAGCAGAGATCACTCACCAGTTACTGTCTTGGCCAAAATGGACTTATTTTGGGGAAATTAGGATATTTGATTACCAAGCAACCCATGGTAGGATAATGAGAAATAAATCCAAATCTTAAAAACACTTTCTGCCCCCCCCCCTTCTTCCTTGGCTCAACTTTTGGTTTTGTCTCCCTCTTTCCCTCCAGTAGTGCAGGGGAACATGGAATGGAGCTTGTGATCATTTGATCACATCTCTGCTGCTCTTTCCCCCTCTGGGAGAGGACTCCTCACACTCTTCTCCTGCTTGCTCTTGCTCTTCCTCTGATGGGACAGTCTCCAACATGAACTTCTCCAACATGACTCCTTCTCACACTCTGCAACTCTTCATGAACCCCAGCACAGCTCCCTTCCCTTCAGTGCAGTCCCTCTGGAACAGATTGCTCTAGTGGGAATCCTCTGTGGGGTAACAAGTCCTGCATGAAAACCTACTGCAGCATGGACTACAATCCATGGGGCACAGGCAACAGATCCTGTCAGGAGCCTGCTCCAGAGTGGGCCTCCCATGGGGTCTCAGCCTCCTTCAATCATCTGCTTGCTCCACTGTGGGGTTCTCCATGGACTGCAGGTGGATCCCTGCTCCCCTGTGGATCTCCATGGACTCACCAGGGTCTGCACCAKGGTCTGAAAGGGAATCTGCTCTGGCACCTGGAGCACCTCCTCCTCCTTCTCCACTGACCATGGTGTGTGCAGAGCTGTGTTTTATATATCACTCTTGGTTGAAATTGCCATTGTACAGCAACTTTCCCCTTTCCTAGCTCTGTTATCCCACAGGCCCTGTCACTATTGCTGATGTGCTCACCCATGGCCATAGCAGAGTTGGCTGCCTTTGGCCTTTTTTGACATGGGGGTAGTTTCTCACAGAGTCACCCCTGTAGACCTCATGCTACCAAAACCTGGTCACACAACCCCAATAAACATGTACAGCAATTCATGTTGCTTGGAGGAAGTTGTTCCTAATTTTGGGGCTCCCTATTTTACAAAAGGGTTTKTATTTTTTTTTTAATCTCCTCTGAAAACAGGGCATTATCTACATATCTTCCCAAAGATATGCAGATTTCTGAGACCTTTGGATTTTGCAAGGTCAAATCAAACTGAAGGCAATCGTTCCTCATCCAGCTCAGCTGAGCCAAGTTGCTTGCTTTGGCACTGCTACCGCATCCTAAAAAAGCAGATTTTTCTTGCTTGTGGGCAGGTGGTTAGAATACCATATAGAGCTCATTTTTGACTGTCAAGATTGAAATTATTTCTCAGCCAAGGATAGCTATAAGTACATCTGTTAGCTATTAAATTGTGGAGAAAAAAAAAAAACTTTGCAAAGGTTCAAAATGTACCTCATATGTAAGAAAAAAGTAAATCAGAATTTCAGACCAACTTCTGTAAAAATGTCTAAAAAGATAAATGCTGTTCCATTATGTTCTGAACAAGAAAATTACTGCAACTTTGGTAGACCCTATTCTTAAGCCAATGAGAGTTCAACTACAGTCTGAGCAACAGAAGCAGAGATGATTATTACTAAAGTGTCAAAGACTTCAGTAGAACCTGATTTTTTTTTTTCTCTCACCAGTGTGGTTTTTAACAGATGCTTGGATTCTGTATATCATAATCTGTGTAATTTAATGTCTTTGCCTGTACTATTGCTAAAGGAAATTGTTTAATAGGAAGAATAAGAGGTGTTGAACTGTTTTTATTTTTTTCTTAAACGATGGTAAATTTAAGAAAGTGAAAGACTACTCTTCATTAGTAGAGGCTTAATGAAGTTTAAGAGATGGTTCAGTAACTATAACTCATGCTAATGAACTAGATATTAAATTAAAAAATRATCAGTTAATTATTACAGCAATTGTTCTCTTAAGAATTCATTCAGATATATTCTAAATTTAATTAAAAACTTTGTGCATGAGAACTAACAGGGGTCATGGTTACAATCACTCAGAGAAATTAGTCTAAGGACTCTCAACTAAGAAAGAAAAACAGAAGTTTATATTGCTGTCAAAATATATGTTACATTATTGACTGCAATTCCTCTGTAGCAAAGACCTCTCACAAGGAATTGATGTAAAATTCCTGATGAGGTAATTGTGCTCTAAATTGATCTTTGCCCTGAGGATTTTAGGATTTGCAGCCATTGTTGTAGTGTGCTAGAATCATTCCAAAGTACTTTTTCACTTTCTATTGTATTAATTTTTCACAGAACTATTGGTCATTTCACTTAAAACTGTTATTCGTTTTCATAGCTGAAAACCCCCAAAGTTGATGTCAGTAGTCTGCAAGGCTATCCTGAAGAAAAAGGGTGGAGTCAACTCTTCTTTTGAGAAATTATGTTTGTGTTAGTAATTTGACCTTGTAGGATTGCACAAAAAGATGGACAATAGTATGTCCAGCTAAAATGTTTAGCTAGTGAAACAAATATATGGTGATTTGTGCATTTTGATGAGGACCCATATTGCCAATGTAGCACATACACCTGGTCTCCTCCTTGCATTTTAGGGCAGAGATTGCAATTTCTGCAGGATTCGTGGAAGAGAGGGCAATGACTGGTCATGATTCTATTTGGGCTCTCTTCTGAGGAAAGAAAACCAAGTTTGTGGGTTTTTCTTTTTTAGAAAAATCAACATGGTCTTTGCAACAGTATTTAAAAATAACCTGCTGTCAAGAACCAAGCATTGCTTTCTAAAGCCTGTAGTCTGGTTTGCTTGCAAGAATAGTATATTGATCTATTGTGGAGTAACTCAACAATGAAATTATTTTGAAAATTAAAACCAATGTCAAGAAACAGATGATCCAGTTCACTGTAAGATGAGCCTTTGCTGTYGTTTGTTTTTAATTCATGCAGTGAAAATCTGAAGTGAAACTTTCTTTTCAAATTTCAGTGTTCCACAGCCCAGTGTTTGCAGTAGCATTGCTAGAGAGGATACAGRGTCCCCAGATAGCTGCCCTATGCAAATACTACAGTAACTTTTTGAAGGAATTGTTTTAGGAAAATCGATTTTCTTGCCTCTCTTCTGTTCACAGGTATGCAGGTACTTATTTTTTGCAATATATATATTTTTTTTCTGTTGAGCCTACCTGCAGAAAAAGTATGATGATTTATATAATCCACACATGAAATGGCAGAAGGTTTTACATTTACCTGCTGGGTTTAAAGGGATTTAGCCATGAAGTATCACTTCTATCTAYTGAAGTAGATAATTAGAACTTCTGCTTTTGTTTCTTTCCTATTTCTTTTTRCTCCTCTATTCCCTTTATATATTTATTAACATCATAATTTTTTATTCTATTCCCTCTGAGTAAAAACTACTTGAGTACAATAATGTGCTTTTTTAATATAAGAATTTGTAAATAATTCCTCTTTAACCACTACAAGACATTTTGTTTTTGCATAATTGTAGAAAAATATTCTGATTTATGATGCTTGTTTCAGGAGTAGAAAAGAAATATGTATTTACTATGTTTTAGAAATAATAAAAAGAACCAGTTATAATTACTGCATAGTAATTATACATTACTGTAATCTTTTTCTTTTTGCCTTAGGCCTTAAAGAACACACCATATACCTGTGTTAAACCCTTAGATTTTCACAGGGTCTCTGAAAACCTTTGCATGACTTTTATCCATGCAGACCAATTTTTTTCTCCAATTTTCTTTCTAAGTATTTATTATAAAATCTTTTTTCCCTTCCTCTTAGTGATTTCTTAATCATAATAAAGGAGGAGATTGTTTGAGGATAATGGATTGTGTCTGGTCTGATATGGAGTCACTGGCTGGCATTGCCATATTATTTTCCTGACATTTATGAGGTAAACATGTCAGCAGAATTAACTTTCAAATCCTGTCGCTTTTCTGAGTAAAATTCAGTCTTGTGCATGGAAGTCTGTAAGGGTACAGAACTTTATCACGATATACTCTTGTGTATTCAGGAGGATATATAGAAGAGAAAATTAAATATTTTTGAGCCATTGTTTGCTTTTATTACTGATGGAAGAAACCTGTTTAATAGTTTTCAAAAGTGTCTAGTCAAACAGAGCATAATTAATGAGCTACCCTCAGCCTATACTTTAAAGCATTTTGCTAGTACAATATATGATACTTTATAAAAGAAACTATCAGTGAGATGAGGCATTATGAAATCTCAAAATATAATAACATATTGTATGACATATTTCTTGAAAAAAGGATTTGCATAGTAATAAATTGCTTTTTTTTGGGCAYGGTTGAATTATTATAGCAGACTCTGTGTTTAGGAAATCATATATTTACCAACTAGGACAGTTTTGTGTTTTTGTTTTGAATGGTTTAAGAGTTTATGCTTGAATAATGTGTAATGTAAATTGTTCTAGAAAAAATGAAGATCAATCTTTTTCTTTTCTGCAAATAGGCTATTTTTTTTCAGCTTCCAATGAAAGTACATATAGAAATTCCATAGAATATAGTATGGCACACTCATCCTTTTAGCTGCCGAAAAAAAAGCTGTTTGGAAAAGCATTGGTCAGATTTTGTGACTTGCAAATTAAGTAATCGTTATTTTTATTTTACTAATATAGTCAAATAAAATTAATAAAATGCACTTTTGATGATTCCTTGTTTATCAAATATTTCATGGCCTCCAGGTTATTGATTCGCTTGTCGTTTTAACATACTCACCCTCCTCTCCAAGCAAAACAAACCTCCCAATCCCAATTTTTTTTTTTCATTTTGACTGGTGAGAAATCCTGATTAGTGCTGTTGCACAGTTCAGCTAAATCTCTTGGTGAAGGTGATTTACTCTTTCCAGTAATTTTTGTGATTTTTGTCTTTTGTTTTGGAGTGTGCTCCCTCTGCCTTCTGCTCTGAGGGCATATCTTCCGACAGTGAAAAGCGATGAGCAGCTGGAGGCAACAAGCAGATCAAAAGTCTGTTTCTGTCTATGGGCAGACTTGTTTATTCAAAACTAAATAAGAGGTATCACAATTCATAGTCCCATCTGTAAATGCTTCATCATGGTGATAATTCAGCGTGCATGACAATTGCTGGCTGAGGTTAAAGCATGACAGTTTATCTGTATGAATAATTGCAGAATAACAGGTCCCATCTGAAAGAAAGCAAGAGTGTGGTAGAAGGCATACTGGCATTATGAAAATGACAGCAGCTTGGGGAAGTAAATGCAGGAATTATGCATACTCTGCACCTCAGCTTTAGTACTAATCGGTAGCTTGTTATTTTGTAATATTGGGACATGCTGTGGCAGTATGATTTTCTGTAGAGGATGGCATCAATGTCTTTTTTTTTTTTTTTTCATCACTTGGCCTTCTCTTAGAGGTTTCTTTTAAGTTTATCCTGTTTTGCTTGTTACAGCTGAACAAATCCTATCCCCAGGACAGAATCATTGCAGGAATCTGGGCTCTGAATCTGAGGCCAGTTCAGATACATCGGTATGTTTTTGATGAAGAAAAACAGTCTTAGGCAGTGTCTATGTRACTGCAACATATATATGTTCAAAGTTATTTACCTGAGATAAAATCAGATAGTTCAAAATTTTGTTACTATGGAGATGGAGTTAATAAGCCCTTAATTTTTCAGTTAATTTAACTGAAAAGTCTCTTCTTCCTGTGTTGTGATATGATTTCTGACAAAACAGTATAGTAAACAAATCCTGATAGTTCAACTAGCTCATACAAAATTTGTATATATTTTGACTTGAGTAACATTCTTGAAGTSCAAAGGACTTCAGTGTGTTCTTTTAAGCAGGTGTTGAGTTGTATGCAAGGTCAAATTCTAAACCTATAAATATGTGAATTTTCCTAACAAAACATTGTTGGGTTTTGGGTTTTTAATGTGTTTTGTTGTTGTTGTTGTTGTTGTTTGTTTATTTGGGGTTTTTTGTTGTTGTTGTTGTTGTTGTTGGTTGGTGGGTTGGGTTTTTAAAAACTCTTTTAACTAACCTTTTTTTTCAATTCTGCTTAGAACCATTGGATACAAAAAGAAGTATGTGAAAGTTCCCCATGGTCATATTTGGGTGGAAGGTGATCACCATGGACACAGCTTTGACAGCAATGCTTTTGGTCCTGTAAGTCAATTCTCTGTATGTCACACTTTGCAACTGAAAATCTGTGCCTATGTGAAACACAGCAAGTATGAATTGATTGAGATTGTAGTTTTATTATTTTTGTGACAATTATTAAATTTYATAAAATACCTTGGTCAGCAGATACTGAGTTTTTTTCTTAGCTATTATAAAAAGAATAAAGACTTCTTTCAATTCCCCACATGGAAGGAGATGTGGTAGAGATTTTAAATTTGGAGGGATGTACTGGAATAGTAGCCAGAGGGAGAGCCAGCTCCCTGTAGCTGACAGATGCTCCCTGGGGACATTTTGCCAGCTGATGTAATTTGGAATGGTTCCCTCCTGGGAGTTTGGTCTTGCTTTAGTGCCAGTGCTGGGATAAAGAATTGGGAAACCGCAACTGTGCTTAACAAGTGTTAACTGATAAATTGTTCTGTGGACAATAGCAGAAATATTTAATTTTTTTTTTCAAAAAGTAAATATTTACGTTTTCTTTGCATAAGATCCTTTTCATATTGAGTGAAAAGAAGCTGTAACTTGAAAAATCTGATTTTTTACTGGGAAAAGTGTGCATCTCTTCATCAGGAAGACATTTCTTTCACTTTCTCTAGTTTGGGTTTGGTTTTGGCTTTGTTACACTTTGAATGGATTCTGGTTCTTGTTTTAACTTAATCTAGCATACAGGAGATGATAGTTGCTTAAACTATGTATCCTACTGTGGAAAGACAAACTCTTTTAGTCCTATTCCACATGCAGGATTTTTCTGTTTTTTTAAAGAGAGAATATTCCTCTAATAATTCCTTCCCCTGTTCTTCACAGCAGTTTTTGGACTTTTCTACCTTTAGGCATTTCACATCTATTTSATACTGAAGTCCTCCCATTGACTAATTGAATTAATGACAAGGACCTTATGAGTTTGACTGGCTTCTTGAAGTTTAGCCCAATTATTAAATTGAAATAATTTGTTCCCAGGAAAAAGTACAAAAYAGGCCTACTGTCTGATTTGGAGTATGTGATGGTGATGCCTCTAATTTAGCTTGTCTCACTTTTCTGTGCTTGTATTTCTTGCAGGTTTTCATTATTATTTTCCTTCTACTATCCTCTAAGATTTTTAACATCTAGTTTTAGAGGTTCTAAATAGAGGATCTAATTCAGTCTATCCTGTGCAGGTATCTCTTTCTTCCTTTAGTAAGCTTTTCTATGTCACTCTCTGTTCCTAACATAAATCTTATTCATAAAGCCAGTAATCTTCTTTTCACTTACAAATATATTGCCAGTATGGACTCAGAGCATAAAGAACCTTTAGCAGTTGGACATTGGTTTCAGATTTACAGCAGCTCACACAAAAATTCATACAAGGTAAAATCCTCAAGGTAGGCAGCAAGCAGCTTTCATGCAAGATGGTATGTGGGGGTAAATCTAAATACCCTCAGATTTTTACTTAATTTGCAGATGTTTAAATATTAGTAAATCCTCTTCACTAGGCTTTGATCTCACATTAATCATCAATTGCTAGCTAACATCAGATAGTATGTCACTTTTCTTACAGCAATGGCACTTTTGAGAGCTAGCAGGACAGGWTTTGACAGTGAATTCTTTATCTTTCTTTGGGGAAAAAATGACCTTTGTATTGCTTTGATGAACACATTCTGGGCAAGTCAGCTGTAAACAGGTATTTTGCTCTCAAATTAAATTATAACAGCAATCGCTGAATGCAGACAGAAGGGGCAGAAGAGATCACAGGGTTTGAAACTAGCTTCAGAATAATAAAATATAGAAAATTTTTGTCTGTAGAAGAAAATGGAAAGTGTATTTAGAAGAACACRCTGCACTCCAGGTTCTTTTCATCCTACACATGTAAGATTTTAGGTTACTGGGACATTTTCTACTCCTCTTCTGTACTGTGGAGATTATTTGCACAAGTGAATTAAAATATTAAAATCACTCTTTCAAGCCATTCAGAAAGTATGTTATTTTTTAAAAACATTCTGTTATAAGACTGCAGCAGTCATAAGGAACAGACAGCACAATGGTAAGGCATGGACCTGTTTTTCTCACTTTGTTGGTATATAGGTCACTTAAGACATTTGGTTAAACATTATGTGTATCACAATTCTGACTGAAAATTTTAATCAAAAGATACAGTAGGAATAGTGGGGGTTTTATGTGTATTATGTTGCAGACTACCATTTATTCTATTTTCATGGGATTGTACAGTAAAAAGACATTTATACTGTAGATAGACTCGGTAATGTTTTGTAGATGAACTTAATGAGTTACGTGGGGCATAAAAGGAAATTATGGAGAAACAGATTGAGRACAGATGTTAGAATATTTTTTTCTGTTGGAGAATAACAATATGTGTAATGGCCTAATGGGTTAGGTTGATAAAGCAAAAACTCTGATACCAATCAAGTTCTAAATTAGATGCACCTTTTCAGAGATATGAATTTCTAAACCGTAAAACTTGGCCTAATTAAATTGTGTTTACTTAGTTCATAAAAATGTTATGCAATAAATACTATCTTGTTCTTGTATGGTTTAATAGGACTAAAATTGCATTTTTAAAAAATAGGCATATATATTCCTGATGTGTGTAAATAAAATGAAGATGTTTTAACTAAGGTTTGTAGAGGTTTACTATTTCCTTTCTGCTTAATTGTGTCTTTGAATGGAATTATTATCTTAAATAATATTACAAAAATAATAGGYTATCTATGGTTAGTGCTGAATTAGAAATGGTATTAACTCTCTATATGTTCAAAACTTAAATATTAATTACCTTTCCTGAATATGAACTAAATTAATTAGTTCATGCCTATTGTGCATTGTCTTGTAAAAAATGCTTTGTGTAATACTGACTGGTATGTGATAGATAATACTACTGCTCTGATAATGATGTGTTTCAGGTTTGGAAATCTGTCAGCCATTCATAATAGTGAAAATAGCTGTTTTGAATAGAAACAAATAAACATTTAGAGAATTTGCATGTTTTTACTATTATTTAAGGGGATAAAAAATTACATATTGATGGAATTTTTTTTAATTACCTGTTCGAGGCTAGAGATTTCTGTTAAATTGACTGTTACTGTTTCTAAATTCTCAGTGAAGTCAAGCTTTTATGACATTAGCTTWACATTCCTTATTTGGCATACTACAGGAATGTGACAGTGAATACGTTATATAAAGATACCACATTGTTAAAATGTCTTCTTTTTGTTTTCAGTTCTGGTAATTTTCCGATTTGGTGGGCCTTTTTACTAGGGGTTGTAGGCATAGGAAATATAAAGGTAATGTTCCTGGCAATGCTTCTTCTTTCTTTGATCAGAAATGCAGGAGATACTATAAAGAATGGATGAAGCATTAGACTCCTCTGCTGCTTCAAATTTTTTAAAAATTTTAAAGGGTTAACTTTATGCTGGATCAGGTATTGTCTTTGCCAGCATAGTCAGATAACATCAGCATAAAAGCAAAGCTACRATTTACATTCTGTGGCCAATATTCTGGCTAAATCAAGGGAACAGTAATTATAAACTGTGCTTTGTTTAAATTAAATGTTTAGAGCTGGCATCCAGCAGTKCAGAGATGGTTATACAACAGACATGTGAGTGTATCTAAGAAACAGTTATTAATAAGTGCATATAGTAACTGATGTATTCCTGGAAGCACACATGTGCAGTGAGAAGCTCTCTCATAATTTTTAAAAAAGTAAACCAGGCTAATTTTATCTTATGGAGATCATATGTTATTATAATGCTCTTATTTATATGTTTATATGTTTCCAAATGCCTCCGAGTTGGGGACATAAAAGAGCTTTATAAAATTAGGGCTTGAAATCAATGGCAGTCTTTCAGCTGTTATGTAAAAAATCTGAACAAAAGCTCATTAAAGTCAATGAAAGATTTCTATTGGCTTTAATGGCTTYGGATAAAGTTCTTTATGCATTAAGCTTCACAATCCAGTGTAAGGGCAAAAAAAAMCTATTATCCTCCTTATCTTCCTGGGAAACTTGAGGCACAGGTAGGTTGATTATCTCTTCAAAAAYATCTCTTTTGCCCTCTTTTGGTCCTTATTCTAGCTTTTTTCCTAAAAATATATCTATCTTTAATGTGCTTATTTTCAAAAGTAAATCTTGTTGGATCTAAGCCTAGCTTTTTTTGTTTGRCAGAAGTTTAACCTTCATAAGCTTCAAATGAATAAATTGCTTTTAGTCAGCATTACTGTAGAGGTTATTTTTTTTATGATTRCCTATTGTGTATTTATGGACTAAAATATATGAAAAACCATTTCTGTCTGTTTAACTAAGTTTTCAGTTGTGAGAGTACCTCTGCTTCATATGGTCTGTCATCTTCTTAGGGAGGTTCAGTGGACAGCTGAAGGAAGAAGCAGATCCCTTTCTGCAGTTCTGAATTACTTACRTAACTGCAAACAAAGAGTGCCACATGTCCTAAAAGTGCATGTCATCTTGGTGATGATCTTGCCATCTGGAGAAGCTTTCTTATATGAGCTATAAACTAGTGCAAGATTTACATATCTCCCTGAAGTGGAGCAGCCTCTAAGACAAGAGTTGGGAAGAGTTTAACAGTARTGTACTGAGCAGCGCTGTGTTAAATTGCACAATAAGGCATTTAGGTTGGACAGGTTCCCACAGAGCTCTGCCAGGTCTAGAAATACCTGGTGACCCCATTTGTGTCCCCATAGTCCAACCAGCCACTCAAAGAGGCTTAAGACAAATAGTTTCAATACGAGAGTCCCAAATCCTGTTTTTCTTAGTTTAGAACAGTCAAGAAATAGTCAAAGGCTGCAATACAAAGTGTGATTTTAGCAAGAAAACACTAATCTTGGCTTACATTCATGAAGTTAATGTAGGTGAAGAAAACAGTGATGGCAAAGTAATCAGTGAAGGCTGGGAATGACCTACTGGGGACTTGCCTGCATTAACTTGCTAGCAGATGTTGAGATTATTCTGATATCTTTTTGCTACYGCTGCCATCAGTGCACCTTCACTCTGCTGTRTAAGCCTTGGAGAGTAGCATGACTCTTACAGGATCAGTGAAATTCCTGCTTCTCCCTTGGGTATTAAAGAAGAAATGAAGCTATGTTTAAACAGGATGAGTAATGCAAATATGCAATCAATGCCATTCCGTAGAATTTATTTCTGGCCACTGGCAAAAATGAAATAGGTGAAACTGTTTATAATCAGAGAAAAGACTGCATATGGAGCATGAAGTTACCAGCAGTAAATAGCATGGCTGCACAGCTTGAACTTGTAAAAATCTATGGTGAATAAAACGGATAGGACATTATGTGTTATGACTGATGATAAATAAAGCTCGAAGGGTAAATATGCTTGTCCCTTTTGAGAGAATACTATATGTGAGATGCAAATTGGGATGGTGGCTTGTCTGTGGAGAATGACAATTCACTCCCAGAGCTGCTGAAGGGAAGCCCTGGTAACAAGATTGTGTGGCCTGACTGTCCATTAAATTATCATGACTAACTGAATTTGCACTATAGGGAATAAAAAGTCCCCTATAGCTGTCCTAATTCTTTTGAAAAGTAAAATATTTGGCTTGACTCTAATTTAAACCAATGCATAAAAATTAATCTTTCAAACAGCCTGGCTATCAACATGTGACTAAAAGGTCTCAGTTAAGGCTACTCTATTTCATAGCGATGGAAAATATGCTTTTTGTCTTAGTTATGTCAAATCTTAAACATTTTATGCATTCAAGCTAAATTTCTCTCTTAGTTGTAAATGCAATTTATTTAACATTGATAAAGCTTCAGTCATTCTGTTTATGGAACARAATTTATGTAAATTCAAGCACAATGAATTATTAATGCAAATACTTAGTATTTCTGAATGCAAGTACCTTTAAAGAATTTTTCAACCACATTGGAAAGAAAAGGTATTCTGAGAAACCTACACCTGTTTTTGACATCACTTATATTGAAATAAATGACAAAAAATGTTGAAACAGTATTATATCTATTTAATTAAATATTAAAAGAGATCAGAGACCTGTCAGAATCATTCCATAATTTTTAAGTATCTAATTTGAACAGCTCTGCATTCAAATATAATTATTTGCTAARCTCTGTATACTCCTTCATCAGTTTCCTTACCATTCTAGTTCTGTCAGGTTACAGCTTGAAATACCCTTATATTTTATAATCTCTCTGCAGTATTCCTAACAGTATTTTCTCCATATGGAATCAAATAAATTATTTGTTTCAATGAAAACGAGGCACGAAGGAATCTTTGCTGACTTCTCTATAGTTTAACTGTGTAGGGAATTTTGCTTCATGTTGGCATTCATATTAAGATTTGCCAGGACATAATTTAAAAAAAACATTTAATATATTTATTTATTTATATTTTTACCTCCTTGAACATCAATTATTATCAAAGATCAGTTAGTGATTACTAAAATAAAGTGCTAAATTTTAGTTTACAGAATTAGAGGAAATTTTTCATTTATGTGGTTCCATTTTTGGGTAAGAAAARTGTTTTGTTGTAATAAGTACTCATCCCATCAAGGGTCCCAATCTTAAAATAAGGCTATTTTACTATAGGACCTTGTTTACATGATTGCATATCATATTGGAAGGTTAGAAATATCTATTTGTATGGCAGAGAATGCTCAGACCAATGTGTATTTATTTCTTTACAAGTGTATGTTTATTTTAGAAGCAAAACACTATTGAACCACAACGAGTAATATACCAATTCTTTTATGAATTATTTGAGGGAAGTGATGTTTTCCCTCCACTTGGTGCATGTGCAGTCAGGGATGATGTGCTCTGGAGGTTCCTGCAAAAGAGTTGGGAAAGGAGCCATGTGAGAGACCCCAGTGACAGACCTGCAGCACACRATGTAGGGGTTCAAGAACAGGGTTTGCTCAGCCTTGGGTGGGGAAGGCTGCAAGGAGAGGTCACAGCTGTCCTCAGCTGCTGCACGGTCTATGGGGAGGGCAGGGGCAGACTYCTCTGAGACCCAGAGTCGTGGGACAAGGACAACAGGCACAGCACCAGGCATTCTGAATAGACATTTAGGTATTTAAATGTATTTTTTTCATTATGGGGAATTCATACATTGATTACTGAGGGAGTTTGGAAGGTCTCCATTCCTGATTTATCGAGAGTGGAAAAATGGTAMATTTACTTATTATAGTAATACTTTTCTATTGCTGCAGTGTCTCAGAGGATTATCAAGGGCATCAAATTGCATTTCAGATTGTGCAAACATTCCTTTGCAATCCTTTATCTGTATTCCTTCTCTTCTAAAATGAATAGTTTGGAAAATTTACTAGACAGCATGAATTTTCCAATTGGCCATGTTTAAAGACCAGCCTGAGCAGAGAAGAAAAATTTTCCTCAAATCCCATAGTTTTTAATTAGCAGCAAACACCTTTTTTAATTATTTGTTTAAGCAGTACTTCAAACTTTATAGGTATGTAATGAAGCAAATACCAATATTTAATTTGAGCTAAATCTGATTTGAACTAGGATCCTGATCTTGCAAGCATCTATGTTTATATATTTTATCTTTATAAGATTTTAATAAAGTCAAAGGCCTGCATGTTTCAGACTGTTTTTCTTGTTTAGATTGTTTATTTTCTCCTTCTCCTATTTGAAAAGACTTAATAAATAAAGCACAGTTCAAACTGAATCATTTTGCTGATTCTGTTGTTGACAGCTATTTCGGTAATATATTAAATTTTTAAATAAGCAGAACTTTTGCTATTAAATAATTTAATTCCTGATTGTTATCGAAGTGATCAAAGCATTTTCCAAACTGTGTGGGCTTTTAATGAAAAATACAATTGTAATGGGCACATTGGTTTTTTTTTAATTTCAAACTATAAAGTATAGAAATAGTTTTCTGATGAACATAATAATGGTCTGTTAGAGAAACTTTCAGATTGACAGTAGAATTTCAAAGTTAGTTGTAATCTCTTTAACTGGAGGAGAGACAAGTAAGAATAATTCTTGAGAGGTAATTCCCAAAGAATGTTACATTTGGTGAGAGGAATAATGCTTTCTAACTGAGTAATAAATATGTTTGCAAAASAAATAAAAAATATATTCCTCTTCCCCTGATTGCTATTTGAGATMATGTTACTTAATTAAAGTTGGGTATAGTTATTTTCATTTACTTGCTCTGAGGATTTGGGCACTGTAGATTAGCATTTATTAGGGTTTGAAATTTTATGTGGGTTTTAATTAAGAGCTACTGAAACTTAGTGTCAGATTCGGGAAGGAGCACCGTTTTAGTTCTTCTCTTGTCAGTCTGGAGATTTAGAAAAGAGTGGTGTATAATAGGAAAACTGGTATTAGTAGCAGCATGAAATAGCAATAACTCCATGGTAGTTCCTGTGTAGTTAATGTATACAGCTTCCTCTTTCACTTATGCACAATTTATGCAGCTGTAATGTGTGCAATGATGGAATTGTTGAAAATATGTTTAATTGCATTTGATGCAAAACAGAAATCTCCTGTCATGTGATCAACAGCTCTCTGAGGTCATGGGGATAAGTTCCTTGTAAACCTTTGATTGCCAGCCTTGATAACAACGCCTGTGAGCTGCAACATTGTTACTCAATATCATGTTTTCTAATTGCAAAATTTAATTTTTGCCCCAGAAGTAATGAGGAAGGAAGGAAGGAAGGAAGGAAGGAAGGAAGGAAGGAAGGAA